>NW_021703768.1:61666361-61706361 GCF_005190385.1 Monodon monoceros | reverse complement strand
TATAAATTGAGAAAACAACTTATACCTTGGTAAATTTATTACCTAATCTGAAAATGAAATGATTGGCCTTTCAAATCATACATGCAACTATTTTAAAAATGGAAAAATTTGAACTGCTGTTTAAAATGTTTGGAAACATTTTAAAAGGTTTAAAAATATTTATGAACACTTAGAATAACATGGGCACATATTCTTCTTACATAATGTGATAAATTACTGTTTATAATTGTAAGTAGTGTTGTCTAGTTTTTGAATTTCATGTCTTCATATTTTTAAGTTATGGAGTATCTATTACTACAGTGTCTTTAGAGTGCTTCCTTATTACTATAGCATATGAAATAAATGAGTGGTTTAAGTTGCATAGGCCACAGTAGCTAAAGGAACTTGCAGTGCCTGGAGAATAAGATTTCATATAGAATAGACTACATGTAATTTTTTTAAAGGCCGTTCTCAATTTTCCGTTTATAAGAATTATAATTAGGAAGAAAAAGTCGTCTAATAGGTTAAATCAAAAGGTTAGGAAATTGAAAGTTCAATTTCTCACAATGTTGAGGCTAGATATTTAGCCTATTATACCATAATAAAAAATGCCACCCTATCCCCCACATGACCGTGCTATTTTGGAAATTTAAATTAGTGGATATTTGTTAATGAATAGTTAGAAATCATAGATGACAAGCTTCCTGTACTAGTTTGTTCATTAGCTGTAGTTAAGGCACAAATTTTAAAGTGGTTATATTTTCTATTGAAGCTATCTTTAAAATTACCTTTTTAAAAAAAATTACATTCCTTTATAGAATTTGGCCTAAAAACCATTGAGTATTTACTAGCATTCAAGTACCATATCTAAGTGGAAAAAATAAACTTGTGTTAGGAAAAGTTGGATTAGATTTTTAAAAATTTTTGTCAGCTGTAATGTTACTAAATAATTTTTCACTTTTTGTTTTTATTAATTAATTGGCGTATAGTTGCTTTATAATGTGTTAGCTTCTGTATAATTTTTCAAACTATTTTGCTGATAATATTATAAGGTGGTGTGGCCAGCTACTTTCTACTAAAATGTGAATTCAGTTATAAACAAATTAAAATTTTAAAAGTGATAAGATATATAATGTTCATTTATTTAATATTAATTACACTATCATTTATTTAATATTAATTACACTAGTATTACTAGTATGTTGTACTAGTAATATATACTAATATTAATTAAGCCATTGTTGCCACATTGATTTATTTTAAAAATTAATTATATTATTTAAATTAATAATTAATATGACATTTTATTAACTTCTATAAACTGGCAATTTTGAATAGAATATTTTTGTATTTATTATAGGGTAAAAATACACTTTAGAAATTTAGAAATAGGAATTTACCAAATACTGTAGTCAGAATTTTGAGTATTACCTGTCTTTCATTTTGGATTCCAAGTTGGTATTCTCTGGAATATGTTTAACTGGATTTTAATAGGTAAGTTGAAAAAGTGTTCTGCTCAAATTAATTTGAGAACGGCTGAGTTAAAAGTTAACATGTTTCTTTATTTTAAGATTACTCAAAAGCTTTCACTACGTGAATCTTTAAGAGAGGAATAGAGTATGCAATATTTCTCAAGTATTATCTGTTCATAGAAACCTTTTTTCTTTCAACTATTAACATCTCTTGGAAGAGCGTTCCTTTTTCTAATGTGAAAAGAAACAATTGTTGCCACATTTGAAAAATGGCATTTTGGTTACATTTACATGATCAGTTAAAGGATAGATTTTCTCCCCTACATATAAACAAGTTTGAGCCTGCTGCTGTGTCTTTCTTTAACTCCAAATACTATAGTTATTACTTGGGTTTTTTAGGTTGACCAGACAAAATGATGTTTGTTATAGATATATTCATATGTTATCATGGTAGTCTATCCACAGAATCAGGATCCTGAAAGATTCTATCAAATAACTCATCTGAAATAGTCTAGGAAGACTGTGTAGAACAACTTGGAAAAAGCTGTGACGTTCTTAAAATGCTATAAAATATATTATTTATATATTCTTCTGTTTTTGTGAGATAAAGTTAGAGGTTTATCATATTTTTACATGCTGACACATATTCATAGGACAAGAGCTAAAGGTGGAATGCCTCCAGTTGTGAAAATGCAACATTTAAAAACAGTGTTTACTGACAGATTCAGAGTCAGGCTGCAAAAATGACTGTTTTACTGAGTAAAGAAATGAAGAATAAAAGGGTGGAGTATTAGAGATAATACAAACTTTTTTTAAAACTGCAGACTATAATTAATATGATACAGAGAAGAAAGATTAGAGGAGTCATTGGGAATCACTAAACTAACCTTATAATAAGAAAATTTTACTATTGAATATTCACACAGATTTGCTAGCTATTAAAATTGTGTCAAATACAACTCTATATCAAGTACCATTACTAAATATTACTTAGAAGTAGTGTTTAAGCAGTTAAAGACTTAGAAATTTGAGTTAATTTTTTTAAATGCTTTATATGTGGTAAAGTACAAAATAAATATACATTGAAAGTGTATTTCAATACTTTAACATTTACCAGATTATTTACTATATGTATACCTTTAGATAGGAATATAGTATGAAAATTATTTTCAACTGTTAGGTTTTTCTGAATGGAAATTGTTAACAGTTAATGATTATTGTCATTCTTCTGTACAAAGGACTTAAACAAGACCTCAATATCAGTAATATAAAAATAGCAGAAATCTTCATACATGTTTCTTCTTGAACCATTGTGACCTAATGAATAAATCTTAGTACAACAAACTGAATAAACACATTACATACCAAAGTACCTTTGTATAATGCTAATAATCCCAAAATCATGAGTTGTTCTCTGGACCCTAGAGCTGTACAACTGAAAAATCTCAGATTTGGCTCCCAAATTTTCTCATCAGTAGTTCCAAGAATAACCTGAGTTACTGAATCACCAAGAAAAATTACTATAGTAAAATATCATTAAATTGGGCTTATTTTATAATTTGATAAAATTCAGGTATCCTAACTGATGTTAACTTTTATTATCTATGAGAGGTGACAGTCATCAGTCAGCTAAGTCATTTGCATCAAATGATATTTTCTTTGCCCATTTAGTTATGATAACCTATATTAGTTTGGAATAACTATATAGTTCATAATATATCTGAATGTTTTAGACAAACTGAGCTATTTCACAGAATAGAGTGATGGTGTTGGATATTCTTTTGCTAATAACTCTGGTTTGTTAGGGTCCTTCTTCAGATGCTGCCTTAAATCCCTTTTGCATCTAAGTTGTGTATAACAATTTTGGAAGTAAATTGTTAATACTGATAGCACAGATACAGTTCATCCAATGTAGTAATGTGTACCTACCACGTTTTAGGTTCTCCTCTTCTTCTAATGCATCTAAGATTGAATTGGCTGGTTTTGGTTTTTTAGTAACTGCATCACATTCTTGGCTCATATTGAGCTTGCAGACATCTTAGCTCTTTTTCCCTGAACTGCTTACAAGCCAGGCATACTTCATCCAGTATTTGTGTGATTCTGACGTTGACATCTCAAATTGGGAAAAAGAGTATTATTTTAGAGTGGGATGGTGATGAGCTTAGTTTTCAACCTGCTTCAGTTAGTTGCTGGTGGGATGTCTAAATAGAGATGTTGCAAAGACAGAGATATGGGTCTGGGTAGAGGATAAAAAGTCAAGTGTACAGAGAGATTTGCGATTTTAGGTAGTAATTAAAATTGTCAGAGTGTTTTTGTATGGAGATGAAGCAGCTGTGGGAGGTGCTGTTGCTTTCTCATACAGACTCAAGCAGAAGCTATCCACAATAGTGTCTTTATAGCCCCTTTATTAGTAGTACACACTTTTCAGTCTCACTGACTTTTAAGGGACTAGTTTAGAGGATTAGTGAAATAATTAGTTTTACATTTGTGTTTTTGAATTATTAATTCCTAAGACTTATTAATTTATTAATCACCAAGATCCACAAAATTGCACAAAAAATAGTGATATTGTATTTGGCATGCATCAGTTTAGCTGTTTACAAAATGTCTTATTTATTAAAAGTAATAATGCATATATTTTACTTGAGTAGTGACTATAACTTGAACCATCTTCAATTTAATGGATTAATTAATGGGTACAGGAAGATGATAAGGTAACAAATACCATCAAACTAAACATTTAACTTTTCATTTAGGATACACAAGAAATTGATAACTGTTGCTTCCAGTGTTGGGACTGAGTGGCTCAGGGCAGGGAGTGTGTTGTTGGGTTGCCTTTTCACTTTGTGCTCTTGTGTACGATTCAAGTTTTGAACCATGGGATGATTTTACATTTGGAACAGGTAAAGAAATTTAAATTTTGAAACTCATTTACTTTAAACATGAGATAGTATGATGTTTAAAAAGTATTGACACTTGAAGTTAGAAGTCATAATTTCAAATCCTAATTTCTCCATTTCCTGGCCAGCTGGCCTTAGATGAATCATTTCACCTCTTTGAAAATGGGGATGGTGATAGCTGCCCTGAATACCACTCAGGGTCATTGTGAGTTCATTTAGTAAACATATCTGTGAGGCACACACTGAAAGGTGCTCATAGGAGACACATTTCCAGTCCTCAGGGCATCTACTTTCAAGTGTAGAAGTTGACAAAATTATAACTTATATTTAACTTATAATTTCTATGATGGAAATAAATCTGCTATAAAAATTCATAGGAAAGATCCATAGTGGCTGCTTGGGGAGTGGTAAAGTAGGGGCTAGAGTGGTCCTTATTGAAGACAAGGACGTTTGAGTTAAGTTTTGAAGAATGGGTTGGGAGGATATGGGGGAGAAGATGAGAGAGGGAGAAGGCATTCCACCCAGAACAAGCAACATTTCCAGACCCATCTCATTTTATGTGTGTTTGTGTGTAGCACATTTTTGTTTTATTTATTTTAGGAGAGGATGCTGTAGCAGGTTCTTCCTTCATTTTGCTGACCCCCAAAATCTTGACTATGATTATTAGTTGAAATTTGGAAATAGTGGAAAATTTCACTTGGAACTTTATAGTGACCACAAAAGAATTAGTAGAGAATGACTAAAACTCACTGAGTTTTAACTTATACATTTTTATGTAGACCATAAACACTAAATCATCGGATTCTGATGTCAACCTCCAATTGTTTCTCACTAAGGAACTAGTGAGAATTCTTAATTAAGGCAACTAAAGCAATAAGCCTCTAATTTGCAGTTCACTTGGAGTTCCCAGATGAGATTTTTCTTTTCTTGCATCTTTCTTGGTATTTTTGTCCCCATATACTTTTGTAAAGACATAGTTTCTTCTGTGTGTCTGGGGTCTCATCACTAAACCCTTAGTCTTCAAAAGCCTAAAATTTACTCTAAATATAATGTTTCACTCTGATTTCTGTAAACTGCTTTCTTCCAATATGTTTAGCAGAAAAGCTTGTACCTGCTTTACTTGTTAATTCAAATAGCTTCTTTCCCTAATCTTGAATACTTTTTTCATCTTCACTGGGGAAGATAGGAATTTTAAATTGATTTGACAAGTTATGGAGTTCCAAGCTGTGAGCAGATATACTTTTCCTGGTGCCTTATTGTTTACTTTATAGAGCCATTAAACACCTCAACTCCATAATAGTTTATAGACATTAATATTTAACTATTTAATGCTCACTCTCCTGTAAGTCACAGTTTAGGGGCATTGATATTTTACTATTTAATATTTAACATCCAGTATGTTACAGAAGTACTTTGTAAATTGAAAATACGATATAGATAGAAGATAGTATTATTTATTATTGATATTAGCCTCCAGTAAACACCATGATTATTAAAAATAAACACAGATTTTAAAAGTTTTATGCCAGTTTAGTGTTTGTTGTTTGTGTGTGGTTTGTTGTTTTTAATTTTTTTCCTTGGGCCGTGCCTTGCAGCTTGTGGGATCTTAGTTGAATCACCAGGGATTGAACCCAGGCCATGGCAGTGAAAGCCTGGAATCCTAACCACTAGGACACCAGGTGTGAGGGATTTTGCAAAAATTCGTGTGAGATATTTCTTAATACAGTGGAAAACATAAAATTGGGTATTGTATAGGTAATTTCCTCTTTACATTGTATTTATTTGTATGTGGGAAGGAAAAAAATGAGGCATCTCAAATTCTAAGTGATTTATCCGTTTAGAAGAAGTTAGTCCAAAGTAAGAAAGCATTATTTCTATACCTGCAGAACATTCTTCTGTTGTTAATGACTCTATCATTTCAGATCCTTTTAGCTTCAAAGAAAATAATAATAGAAAATCAAACTATATGTGACTTAAACTATAAGGATGTTTATTATCTTATACAATAGGAAATCTGGAGGTAGGGTGCATTCAGAGTTGGTTAAGTCAGTAGTTTAATACCGTCACCAAAGATTCAAGTTCTCTGACTTCCCAGAGTTACCTGTCCTTTTAGGCTGGGTCTCCTCATGATCCCAAGGTGGCAGGTGTCACAGGTGATGTCTAGGGGAGAAAAGAGAATTGTACTTGCTATGTCACATTTAGGAAGAATGACAAACTTTTCAGAAGCCCCTAGCAAAAGCTACTTTAAAAATGCAAATTGAATATTTCAAACAAGTGAGGAAGACATAGTTTGCTCATAGGTCTATTATAAAAGTTGAAAATGAATAAATAGATTATAAATATATATCATTTAAAATATGGTATATATAGGATTACATTTCTTTCTCATTGGATCCCATGCTGCTCAAAGGATACTATTCTTATAAATCCAGGTTAAATTAGTTTTGTTTTTCAGTTGCTTCATATTACAACCATAACTATGTTGGGGGGTGGACTGTGGAGGGGGGTACTTTTCCTGGAGTTTCTAATTGTCTTTCATTTTTTCATTATTGGGAGAAAAAACACATAAATGATTTCTACCTTCTTACTCATTCTTCTTCTTAAAGATGTGTCTGAAAAAAAAAAAAAAAAAAGATGTGTCTGTAAGACTCCATACTAAGATTCTCATTTAGATTGATTGTTTTCCGGGCCTACGACACAGTCAATACTGGGATTTTTTTTTTCCTTCATTAGACTGTTACATTACATTGACCATGGTTTCTTTTCTTGATATTCATCTTCATTTTGCTGGAATACATTCTTAAGTAAATTTGTCAGAAAGGAGGCAGAGTAGATGAACTTTTTGAATTTTTATACAAAAAAAAAAGTTCTCCTAGCCTATGACTTCTTTCATCACTTTTCCACATGACTTACTGTTTCTTTCCGATCTCAACACATATCCCATTCTCAAAGAGGCCTTCCCTGACCATCTTGTTTTAAATTGTGAATCCCCTGTATTACCAGCCCTTCTTCACTGCTTTTTCTCTTAGAGCACTTTTCACAATCTAACATGCTATAATATATTTTGCTTATTGTCTTTATTTTCCCACTAAAAATGCCATAGGGCAGAGATTTTTGTGGTTTTGTTCACTGGTATATCCTTGGTACATAAAATGTCTGGCACATAGTAGCCCCTCAGTAAATAATTGCTGAATGAATTAGTGAATTTTCCTCTCACTATTATAGTTATAAATCCAGGTTTTAAATTGTTTTTTCTCAGAAGTTTGAAGGGATTGCTCCCATGTCTTGTGGTATCTAGCGTTATTAATGTGAAAGATAAAACTTTTATAGGTGACCTATTTCTTCTCTGTTTGAAAGCTTTAGTGTTTTTGGGTCTCTGGAAATTCTCAACAATGTACAGAGACGTGAGGTTTTTTCACTGATTCCAGTTGGCACTTAGAAATCCCTTTCAGTTAAGATTGGTTTTTTTTTCCATCTCTGGGAAAATTTATTTTTTTTTAATTGAAGTATAGTTGATTTACAATACTGTGTTAGTGTCACGTGTACAGCACAGTGATTTGGTTATGTATATTCTTTTTTTCAATTCTTTTCCATTATAGTGTGTTACAAGATATTGAATATAGTTCCCTGTACTATACAGTAAATCCTCACTTATCTATTTTATATATGGTAGTGTGTATCTGTTAATCCCACACTCCTAATTTATCTCTGCCCCCAAGGGAAAGTCTAGTTTTTAAAGAAAAAATTCTTCCCCTGATTTTTTACTTTATCACTATCTACAACTCCTATTGGTTATCAGGTTTATCTTCTTTTCCCTTGATGTTCATTTCCCTTATTTTTCTCTTTTTAATTTTTCATCTCTTTAATGTAGCCTTTGATATGCTTATTAATATTTCAGCAGTGAAATCTGGCATACTGTTTTCTTTGACTAAGATGAAATACTAAATAGTAGGCTAAAATAGGATAGATTGAATTAATATTTGCATTTTTTTATGACTACTAATAATGAATGACTAAGGTAGCTTATCATATCAGTAGAAAAAGGAAGTATTCATCAATAAATGATCACTAGTTTACTGGAAAAGAACTTAGTCTAATTTCTCCTCAGACACTATATATTTTAAATATTATATAATAAGAAAATAATATACATCTATGAAATTTAGGAGTAGGGAGGTTCATCACAATATTATTTATATGGGGATGTCCAGATGTCTAACAGCATTTAATAAGCTGTCATACTGGTATTATGAAATGCTTTGCAGCCGCTAACAGCTATATTTTCAAAGAATATGTAATGAGATTGGAAATGGTACACTATCCCATTTATTTATTTATTTATTTATTTATATACAGTTGTCTCTTGAACAACATGGGTTTGAATTGCATAGGTCCACTTATACATGGATTTTTTCCCATAAAGATGTACTGCATTACTTTTTTTTTTTTTTTTTTTTTTGGCGGTACGCGGGCCTCTCACTGTTGTGGCCTCTCCCGTTGCAGAGCACAGGCTCTGGATGCGCAGGGTCAGTGGCCATGGCTCACAGGCCTAGCCACTCCGCGGCATGTGGGATCCCCCCGGACCGGGGCACGAACCCGTGTCCCCTGCATCGGCAGGCGGACTCCCAACCACTGCACCACCAGGGAAGCCCCTGCATTACTAATTTTGATCCATGGTTCAAGGATGCAGAACCAGATACAAAGGGTCAACTATAAAGATATACATGGATTTTTGACTGAGGAGGATCAGCATCCCTAACCCCTGAGTTGTTCAAGGATCAATTGTGTGTATATAATATAAATTTTCGCACATGTTTAAAAAAAACTAGTGAAAAATATTCAAAATGTTAATACAGGTTTCATAATCCCTTATATGAAACTGTTGGGCCCATATGTATTTCTGAATTGCAGGTTTTTTAGATTTTGGAACAATAATAAATGCATTTACATGATAGTGTCTAAAGAAGTACTCTATAATCAAACACATTCATATTTCTGCAGTGAAACATAATTGTTCACATTAAGTAGAATACATAAAGTCTATAAATATTTTCATGTCAGTTGAGGTCACATTTTGCTGGTAAATGAGTTTATGCCAAACTTAATTTTTAAATTCCAATTTTTTAAAATGTTTTTGGAATTTTAGAATTATGTCCATTTTGGATCAGTAGTAGTTAGCTTGGGCAATGAGATTATGACTGATTTTAAAATTTTATTCTTTATAATTTTTCAAGTGTTCCTGTACTTATAGGAGCATATGCATATGTATGTTACAGAAAAATATTTTAGTAACAAATTTAAGAACTATGACTATATATACTTGAGTTAAGTTTTCTTATTAAATCTTAGCCTTTCCTAGAGAAAGGAAGAAGAGTCCAATTCACCAGAAGCTATTCATTCATAGATTTAACAAATACTTATCCAGTAACCATACTATTTTAATAAACATAGATAACCTTATAAGTTTTCAGGGAAGTTAATATTTCAAACATAATATAATACCATTTCACACTCTTCTTACTGTCAGAAATTTAGTAACTCATACAATTCTAGTTGTTCACCAGGATGCCAAAGAGAAGCAGGAAATTTCATATATGGCAGGTTGGGTATCAGTTGATACAACCATTTTGGAAAGCAATTTGACAATATCTAGTAAAGCTGAAGTTGTGTATATACTCTCTAAAACCTCTTCCATGTCATGTGACTTGTCATCAGTACATTGATTTATACAGTTTGAAAGTGGAACTTTTTCAGTTTCTCTTGCATCTTGCCTTAGCATTTTATTTATTGTAATTTTACACGCTGGTATTACTGGGTTCTCACTAACTGTGATTTTTTTTCTTTCGGGGGACAGTACATTTGCTATTCAGTAACTTGCTTCCTGAGCCTTTTCACAGTATGGCTTTTTATTTTTTTAAAACAAAAACTTTACTTATGCTTGTTTTGATATTCTAATAGTCATGTAAATATTCAGCACCTTTACTTGTCAAGTGTGATACATAGTTGACTGTCTTGTCAATTTTGCTGAGGAAATGACTGCTATTTTCCATGGAGAAGTACATGGAGTAGGATGACTAGGATTACCAACCAGAACTGTCAGTGGATCTAGAAATAGAATTTATCTCTTTCATTGTATACTTTCTCAGAAATCACTGTAGTTTTCTTATTTCTCAAATTATGTGAATCACCTTTGTTCCACTTCAGAATTGTCTCATGTATCTCTTTAAATTGAAAATGTTAAAAGGCAATAGTGAGATTTTTAGACTCAACTTTTCATTCAGCAAACATTGAGTGTCTACCATGTGTTAATTACAGATCAGGAATACAGTATGAATACAACCTAATCCCATCTTCAAGGAACTTAAGACCTAGCAAGTAAGACTTGGTTTCAGTGTGGTGTGGTAAATGCTAAGATGGTTAAGTAGGGGTTGGATAGAGTTAAGTCGAGGTCTTCCAAGTCAGGGGTCAGCAACCCTTTTTTGTAAAGGGCCAGGTAGTGTATATTTTAGACTTTGTGAGCCATATTGTCACAACTACTCACCTCTGCTATCATTACGTGAAAGTAGCTATAGAGGATACATAAATGAATAAGTGTGGCTGTGTTCCAATAAAACTTTATTTATGGACACTGAAATTTGAATTCCATATGATTTTCACATGTCACAAAATATTTTTCTAATATTTTTAACCATTTAAAAATGTGGGGCTTCCCTGGTGGCACAGTGGTTGAGAGTCCGCCTGCCGATGCAGGGGACACGGGTTCGTGCCCCGGTCTGGGAAGATCCCACATGCCGCGGAGCGGCTAGGCCCGTGAGCCATGGCCGCTGAGCCTGCGCGTCCAGAGCCTGTGCTCCGCAACGGGAGAGGCCACAACAGTGAGAGGCCCGTGTACCGCAAAAAAAAAAAAAAAAAAAAAAGTGAAAACTATTTATAGCTCTCAGACCATACAAAGACAGATGGCAGGCCAAATTCAGCTCACTGGCCATAGCTTGCCAACCCTTGTTCTAGGTCTTTGAATTACAGGATATTGTTAAATGTGCTTATTTCTGATAGCTTATCCAGTCCCAGCTACTTTCATTTACTAGAGGAGTTTAGTAACCTGTCATCTTTAGAAATATTGAAAGTTTTATTGCTAATCCCGGTGGTTTCTGGTTATCCCTGATATTCTGAATACTAATTGTGATTCTATTAAGGTAATAAAAACAACAATAATAGTTCTACTGCATTAATGATATGCAAGTTTCCCAGCCCACAGGTTCTAAACTCAGTTGCTTACAGGGTCAAGTAAAAGGCTTGAGTGTCTGAGAAACAGGGAGTCGTGTGAGTTGGGGCACTGTGAACAGCAACACATGCCTCATCTAAAACGGTCAACAGCCACTGCTTAGTTCCATCCAGTAGTAGGATGCAGCCCTAATATTCCCTGATAAAAAACATCTTAAGAGAAGCCAGAAATCCAGACTTAAATCTCCCAGTTGTTAAATTTGGTAACAAATATGTTGTTGTTTTTTTAATTCTTTCTGTGAATAAAATAAAACCATCTTTAGGTCCCATTTAAGCAGGCTGGCAACTTGCCATCTCTGTCCTAGCATTTTCTGTGTCAAAGGAAGTTTTACAGAAATATCTATAGTGATATGCATTAATGATTTTATTTTGAAATTTTAAGCCTCAGAGGATATTTTTATCTTAATACTGAAAATATTGTTAAAGCAGTTTTAAACTATAAGTCAAATGCAAATTTCTATACATGATGTTCACATGTTCAACTCTCATTAAGTCCAGGTTTGAATGTATCCAGTACTACTTACAGCTTTCCCCTATAGCTGAATTTATGGTCACAAGCTTTTTTTCTTTTTCATTTTGTTAACAACTTTATTGTGATGTAATTCAAATACCCTATAAATCACCCACTTAAAGTCTACAATTTGTTTTTAGTATATTCACAGAATTGTGCAGCTGTCACCACAGTCATTTTTAGAACATTTTTATTACCCCAAACCCTTTAGCTATTACCCTCCAAATTGCCCCATCCTAGGCAACCTCTAATTTACCTTCTGTCTCTATAGATTTACCTGTACTGGATATATCCTATAAATAGAATCATACAATATGTGGCCTTTATGTCTGACTTCTTTCACTTAGCATAATGCTTTTAAGGTTCATCTAGATTGTAGCATGATTCAGTACTTCATTTCTTTGTATGCTGAATATTATTCCTTTGTATGATATACCATATATTGTTTGTCCATTCATCAGTTGATGGACTTTTAACTTGTTTCCACATTTTTCCTATAATGTATGCGTAATGCTGCTATGAACATTCATGTACAAGTTTTCACGTAGACATACGTTTTCATTTCTCTTGGATATATACTTAGGAATGGAATTACCGAGATATATGGTAACTCTGTGTTTAAGCTTTTGAGGAATGACCAAGCTTCCAAAGCAGTTGCAACAGTTTACATTTCCACTAGCAGTGTTTGGTGGTTTCAGGTTTTCCACATTCTTGTCAGCAACACTTGTTATTATCTGACTTTTTGATTATAAACATCCTCATGGGTGTGAAGTGCTATCTCGCTATGGTTTTGATTTGCATTTCCCTGATGACTAATGATGTTGAGCATCTTTCCATGTTCTTGTTGGGCATTTGTATATCTTCTTCAGAGAAATGTCTGTTCAGCTTGCCCATTTTAAATTGGATTTTTAAAACTTTTATTATTATTATTATTGAATTGTTCTTTATATATTCTAGATACAAGTTCCTTATCCAGTATATGATTTGCAGATATTTTCTCCCATTCTGCAGTTGTCTTTTCACTTCCCTGATAGCGTCTTTTTTTGGCTACTTGGACCCTCAGCAGTGAAAGTGCAGAGTCCTAACCCCTGGACCACCAGGGAATTCTCTGATAGTGTCTTTTGAAGCACAGAATTTTAAAAATTTTGATGAAAGCCAATTTTTTTTCTTGTGCTTTTGGTGTCATATCTAAAAAGTCATTGCCAAGTCCAAGGTCACCAAGATTTACCTCTATGTTTTCTTCCAAAAGTTTTATAATTTTAACTTTTTAGATCTTTGACCCATTTTGAGTTAATTTTTGTATATGGTGCAAGGTGGGGAGGGGGGTGGAAGTCATAGGCTTTTAACTTCAAAAATCAAACCAAAGGTAAAATATCTGAAAATACTAATAAATAAATACACAAATAAGTGGCAAGAGATACATGAAACAAGATTGCCAAAATATTAATAATTGTTGACTGAGTGATGAGAACCTGGGGTTTATTATGCTATTTTCTCTACATTTTTTGTTTGAAAATATCCATATAAAATGTTCTTCTAAATATCAATTTTTTAAAAAATATCAATTTATTACAGTTTCTTACTATTTTTTTTTTTTTTTTTTTGTGGTACGCGGGCCTCTCACTGTTGTGGCCTCTCCCCCTGTGGAGCACAGGCTCCAGACACGCAGGCACAACGGCCATGGCTCACGGGCCCAGCCGCTCCACGGCATGTGGGATCTTCCTGGACTGGGGCCTGAACCCTTGTCCCCTGCATCATCAGGCAGACTCTAAACCACTGCGCCACCGGGGAAGCCCTCTTACTATCATTAATCGCAGGCTTGTCATTGTATCTTTAGCATGGCTTGGTGTTGGGCTGTTAGTTACTAGATGGCCATAAGTACAAATTCGGTTATAACTATGAAAATCTTATTTAAAATATTATGAGAAACTGTAAAATCAAGATATCAAATTAAGCTAAAACTTTTTTATCCCAAGGTTTCTTAATTCTTGATTTACCCCCAAATTTTATTCTATTTAGAATTTTATGAACAGTATATTTAAATGTGTTGTATGCAGATTTGTGTAAAGTTTATAGATTACTACAGTGTACTTCTCAAACTTGTGTTGAGAGGCAGCTGTTCTGGAGAATGCTGAGTGGGGGAAAGTTCATTTTTGCCTCAGGTAAGCTTGCAGTTGAACAAAATTAAATTGATTTTCTTACTACAAGATTTCTCAGGACCCTTTAATGTGCAAATATGTATCATAAATTTTTAAGATTTGGCAAGCAGTGATTTTTAAGCTTATTTGACTACTAATGTACTATGGAATAGTTTGTAAAACACTGGCCTGCATATTTAAAATCACGTTATGTCCGTACATAGACAGTTAAGTAGTTTGTTATCATTTGCTTATCATTACCTTGATGGCTGTCATTTCTTAAAATTTCTCCTTATGTCTATCCTTTTCTGTTGCTTTTTCTTGTTTCTTTATTTTACTCTTATATATTTGTCTAACTACTAAAAGTGATCAGATTTTGAACTTGCTGTGTTTCTCTGTAGGTGTGGGGTTTGTAAGACTAAAAAATATTTTCAATTATGCATTTAAAATATAATAAGTTATGACTTTATATTTATTTGTACTTGTTATTTTAATAGCATTTGAAAAACTAGCAAAAGATAGCAATGTTTAGAGAATTACAACTATTAGGTATATTTTGGTATCTTTCTAATTGAATTTTGCTTTATTCCAGAAAATATAGAAAATATAGCCAAAGGAATAGCTAGCAGACTTTAAAATCATTCAAAATTGTGCCACTCAGAGATAATTATAAGCATCTAAATTTTTTTGATAAAAGTAATACTTATACATGGGGGAAAAACCCTGGAACTTTATTGAGAGGCATAAAATGAAAGCCTCTCTATTTACCTCCCAGCTGACCATCCCTACCCCAAATCATTAGGGCTTTTCTCCTCAGGTAACCACAAATAATAGTTTCCCAGGTATCCTTTTTGTCATGTTTGTCGTGAACTTTTTGTCATGTTTCTTTCCATCTATGTCACTAGTGCAAGATCATGAAGGACAGGATGAGCCTTGCTTGCACAACTCAAAATTCCAAACTGGAACATTTTAGTATTTTAATATTTAGTATGCAGTTTATGTGGTGATTTAAATCCAAACTAAAGCTTACTTAAAAGCCTTCCAAGTAGTATGACAAAAGATTTTTTAGATTTGTGAACTTAGTTAAGTCCTATTAGACTATGAAAATTAAATTGTCTTTTGAAATACACTTAAAAATCTTCATTGCAAGTGATTAGACAAAAGCCATGCTCTAGTATGATTTTTAATTCCATCCCAGTAACATAGGTCTAGAAGTAAGTCAGCAAGCCAGATGGAAAAAGCTGCTTTTAATAGCTATGGGACTGTGGAAGTTTTTTTCTTCTGTTCCTTAGGAAATATGTACATAGGAATATTAGTGTTTTCTTGGACTGCACTTTTCTTTTACATTAAAACTTTGATTAATGAGAATTAGGGGAGATTGCACTATTACGGTTAATTGAATTTTGGTTATCTGAGGAATAATTAGTAGAACCTCGTATTGCTCTGTTCCTTATTGTTGAAAATCTTCCTGATCTCTGTCAATACCCTTTCTTGCTTTAGTAATTAAATACTTGTTTGTTTCCACTATTTGTCTGTGAGAGAACCATGTCTAAACTATATATCCCCCCTCCCAAAAAAAAATGCCCTCGGGCTTCCCTGGTGGCGCAGTGGTTGAGAGTCCGCCTGCCGATGCAAGGGATACGGGTTCGTGCCCCGGTCTGGGAGGATCCCACATGCCACGGAGCGGCTGGGCCCGTGAGCCATGGCCGCTGAGCCTGCGCGTCTGGAGCCTGTGCTCCGCAACGGGAGAGGCCACAACAGTGGGAGGCCCGCGTACCGCAAAAAATAAAATAAATTATATATCCCAGTCCCTCGCACAGGAAGGTCAGACACAAAATTAAGTGCATAGTAAATACTTTTTAAACACTTTGGTTGTTGAAAATAACCTAGTCTTTCTTTGTTTTGGATTTGGCATGCAGTATACTGACTTTTTTCTCAGTAAGCTGAGCTTTTACCATTATGTTGTTTCAGGTACATGTATAAAAGTTTGGATAACATATATCAGTTAAAAAAAGACATTAGAGCCACGAAAGGCCCCGAATAGCCAACAATATGGTACTGGCCCTAAAAACAGGCACACAGATGAATGGAACAGAATAGAGAGTCCAGAAATAAACCCACACTCAGATGGTCAATTAATCTATGATAAAGGAGACAAGAATATACAATGAGGAAAAGACAGCCTCCTCAATAAATGATATTGGGAAAACTGGACAGCTACATGCAAAAGAATGAAACTGGACCACTTTGTTACACCATATTCAAAAATAAACTCAAAATGTGTTAAAGACTTAAATGCAAGACCTGAAATCATAAAACTCCTAGAAGAAAATATAGGCAGTAACCTCTTTGACATTGGTCTTAGCATTTTTTTTTTTTTTTGGTTACTCCTCCTCAGCAACATGGATGGACCTGGAAGGTGTTAATGCTAAGTGAAATAAGTCAAACTGAGAAAATACTGAATGATTTCACTTACATATGGAGTCTAAAAAACAAAACAAAATAGAAACAGACTCGTAGATACAGAGAACAAACTGGTGGTAGCCAGAGGGAAGATGGGGTGGGGACACAGACAAAATAGGTGAAGAAGATTAAGAGATACAACTTTGTGTGGTTACAGATAATGTATGGTTATTGTGGTGATAATTTCATAATGTATAAAAATATCAAATCACTATATTGTACACCTGAAACAAATATATTATTAATGCAATTTTAAGTAAATAAATAAAGCAAACAATAAAGAAATGTTAGTATATAATAATTTTGAATGTTATTTTTACATTGTAAATACAGTTACTATAATGGAATGTTTTTAATTAAAAATTTAAGGATTCCATGCTTTGATAGATTTGCTTGCTTTAGGCAGGTATAAAACTTAAGGTCATGAGGTTCATACATCTGTGGCTAATGTAGTTTTCTTCCCTTCCCTTCTCCTCCCCATCTAGTACATATGCTTTTTAAAGTATACTTTATATTTACAGAGTTTCTTTGTTTTTTATGGTCTGTTGCTAGAGAGAAAGTTAATTCTCTGAAACAGTTTTTGGTTTATTTATAGATTGGTCAAAGAAAAAATGATGTATGAGAAAGAAGCAAAACAACAAGAAGAAAAGATTGAAAAAATGAAAGCTGAAGATGGTGAAAATTATGCTATTAAAAAGCAGGTAAAATTATATCTTAAATAATAACAGCTAACATTTACAGAATACCATATTAACAGTGGATTAACAGCCCTCTGAGAAGGTCCTACTAAAGGTCCTATTAAAATCTCCATTTAAAAATAAGGAAAGTTACCATCTAAAAATAAGGAAACTGGGGGCTTCCCTGGTGGCGCAGTGGTTGAGAGTCTGCCAGCCGAAACAGGGGACATGAGTTTGTGCCCCGGTCCAGGAGGATCCCACATGCCGCGGAGTGGCTGCGGCCGTGAGCCATGGCCACTGAGCCTGCGCGTCCGGAGCCTGTGCTCTGCAACGGGAGAGGCCACAACAGTGAGAGGCCCGCGTACCGCAAAAAAATAAATAAATAAAAATAAGGAAACCGAAACACAGGTTAAATAACTTGCCTATGGTCACACAACTCCTAAGTGTCATACCTGGGATTTGAACACAGGCATTCTGGCTCTGGAATTTGTGCTCTTAGCCATTAAGCAGTACTGCCTCTCCAGTTTTAAGTATTAAATATAAAATGGCCTAGTCTTATAATTAAATATACTTATATTTACAGATATTTTCCCCAAACTGATATGAAGACCACCAAAATTATACACACACACACACACACACACACACACACACACACACATATACACATTATGCATTTCAATGGCTACTTCTGATTATCCTCATGACAAGTTTCAGTCTCCTTAGCATTGTATACACGGCTCTTCTTAATTTTGGTACCTCCTTATCATTCCAGCCTCATCTTTTGCCAGTCCCTATCTGGACCTCTTAGGTCCTGCCTTTTAGTTTCCTGAACAAGCCCTTTCTCCTTTACCTCTGAGATATTGCATATGTCTGGGATATTCTTCCTACTGGTCCTACCTACCCTCTCCTTATTAATTCCTACTTATTCTTTAAACCTCCTCTACACTCCACCCTAACACTGAGTTAGGTGCCCCTCCTCTGTGGTTTCATAACACTTTCTTTATTCTCATCATAACATCTAATTTATATTCACTCCTGGTTGACACTTGTTTTGTAATTGCTTGAGAAAATAGAGGCTGTCAAGGGAACTTATATTCCCACCACAAAATCTATCAATCTACCTGCACCTGTACCCATACTACCCACCTTCCTTCCTGTTAGAGTGGATTATGTGCCTCAGCCCTTGTTACAACCATCAGTGACATTGTTATCACTTCTTTCTTACATAACCTCTACAGCATTTGACACTCTCTCCTTGGAATGCTCTTTTATGTTGGCATCTTTGATAGAATGGTCGCCAGGTTTCACTGCCATTTTTTCTCAGTCTGCTTTGCTGAAACTCCCTCTCCCAGCTTGCTGTCTCTCTCCCATCTCTATGTGTCTCTTTATCTCTCTATCTTTAAAAAAAATTTTTTTAACCTTAAGAGTTCTGGCTACAATTACTCTCTAGGTAATCTCATACCATCCTTTAACTTTAAGTACCATCTTTATGCCCATTCATTTGTCTGCACAGAACATATTAATTGAACCCCTGGCTACTTGCCAAATACTGTTCCAGGCACTCTTTTAGACATGGCATTAAAAGCAACAACAAAACAGAAAAACCCAGAATTCCTGCTAACTTGACATTCATTCTGGTGCCAATATCTCCCAAATTTCTATCTCTGGGCCCAACCACTCCAATATATATCAGTATATTCAACTGTTCACCAATTTGACATATCCCTTGTGTGTTCAAGACAAGAATCTTGGTCTTCCCTCAACCCAGCTCACCTCCCTGAAACAAGAAACTAGTCTTTCTCTTGTTTCCCCCCTCTCAATAAATGGTACGTCTACTTATTCAGATACCCAAACCAAAACTTACGGGTCTTCTCTTTATCACCAAGTCCTCTTTCTTTTTCTTTACATTTCTTTCTCTACTGCCACTATCCTAGTCCAGTCCACTATCACTTCATGCCTGTACTACTGCAAAAGCCTCCTGGTTGATATCCTCTTTGTCTCTTGATAACCCTCCATTCCTTTCATACCACAGTAGCCAGGCTGATCTCTTTAAAAGGTACATCAGATTACTTATCCCTTTACTTAAAATCCAGTGTCCAGTGCATTTGGAATAAAGTCCAGATGACACTAAGCAAAAGGAGAATATAAAAGAACTTATACAGATTATATCTCAAGACTTATTTTTTAAATCAGCTTTATGAACTCACAGTGGTTTTCATCATATAAATTATGTTACAGATGGTAATGCACACTTAACCCAGACTTTAATTAAGTAAAATTAATCACTTAAAGTGGATTTTTCTTTCTTTTTTTTTTTTTTTTCGCGGTATGCGGGCCTTTCACTGCTGCGGCCTCTCCCGTTGTGGAGCACAGGTTCCGGACGCGCAGGCTCAGCAGCCATGGCTCACGGGCCCAGCCGCTCCGCGGCATGTGGGATCCTCCGAGACTGGGGCACGAACCCGCGTTCCCTGCATCGGCAGGCGGACTCTCAACCACTACGCCACCAGGGAAGCCCTAAAGTGGAGTTTTCTGTAGGTAGTTGCTTTCTGTTGTGCACAAGGAATGCAGTGGCACTTGAAATGTCTCCTTCTTCAGGTTATACAAGAAGAGAACTTTCTTATTTTCTTGAGCTTCCAGGAGAGCCTCCCTTCCTCTATGTATGATCTAACAAAGGACATTCGTGTGTCAGATATTCTTAAATTGAGAGAAGATTTGTAAATAGGTGTGCAGATATAGTATGTCCCCCCAAATGTTGACTTTTGTAAACTAACTGCCCTTCATAAGGATTTACATATAGAATGTAACTTTTTGATTCTTAACTTTATGTTAAATGCTTTTTTAATATATACTTCCATAAATATTCATATCATTTTTGTATCTCTCTCACTTCAAGGTACTCTATTTTTTTCCCACATTTAGTGAGAAACATTGTAACGTAGTGTATCACTTATTTCACATAGGTCCTTCTTAGACCCCATCTGGTTTATTTTCCCACTTGTGTAGTTAGTGACCTTGTTTAGTTTTTTCTTTGCCTTTTTCTTTTCATCACCAATAATGTATTTTAAAATAGTCCTATAGCTAAAATATGAGTTGTAAGTTACTTGGAATGGGGAATGTGTTTCCTTTCTAAATAAAATTCTACAAATAATGTAACAGATTATCACAGAATCTGTTTTATTTCATTTGTATTTATATATTGATTATCTTTCAGTAAAATTACTACTTGATAGGTAAGGATTAACTCTTTATTGAATCCTGTGTTCTAATTGTTACTTAAAGATATTAGCCACTCACATATATATGGAATCTAAAAAAAAAAATAGTTCTGAAGAACCTAGGGGTAGGACAGGAATAAAGACGCAGACGTAGAGAATGGACTTGAGGACATGGGGGTGGGGGGGAGGGTAAGCAGGGAAGAAGTGAGAGAGTGGCATGGACATATATACACTACCAAATGTAAAATAAATAGCTAGTGGAAGCAACCACAGGGACATCAGCTCAGTGCTTTGTGACCACCTAGAGGGGTGGGATAGGGAGGGTGGGAGGGAGGGAGACGCAAGAGGGAGGGGATATGGGGATATATGTATAGATGATTCACTTTGTTGTACAGCAGAAACTAACACACCATTGTAAAGCAATTATACTCCAATAAAGATGTTAAAAAATAAAAAAATTAAAAAAAATAAAGATATTAGCCACTTACTGGTTATATCATTGACTACATATGCAGATGTAAAAGGGGAAAAATCTTGTTCAAAAACCCTCTCTAAACTTAACCATGTTAAAATTCTTTTGTCACAGTGGTCATGGTTTATAACATGATTTTCTGGATTCATAGTCAGCCTAGTACTTAAATTCAAGAATACTAACCCATATCTAATTACAGAACAATAAATTGTTTTGTTTTCTGATATTCTCAACCTGCAGTGTATACAGTTTTCAGTTGCAGTTTTGTTTCAGGGTCTCATGAAACCTTGTCTTTAGCCCAGCCTACATGCTTTTCTCAATTCCTTTTCCTGACTTAGCTTTGCGGTGGCCAGCCTTACACGTTTTTTCTTATGTGCAAGGGAGTTGCATTGCCAGAAGCTCTGCTCTTTTCCTAATTGCCTACTACTGTAAGGTCAGGAATTGTTTCATGACATTTGCTGATGCCCCTCGTAAAAAATATGGAAGCCAAGTGCCAGATTTTGTGGGTTCTCTACTCTTCTCCCTGTATTTCCTCCTCTTCTGAGCTAAATGCCATCCCCAGTCACTGTACACTACCTTGACTTTTCTCTCACTTGGTTCCATTTTGCTCTGGCTTTCCTAGATCTTCTGAATGAGCCCTAATATTTTATAACATACACATACAATGCTGTCTCTTGGTCCCTGTCAAACTTCTTACCTGAAATTGATTGCCAAAATTGTTCTCTCTTGCACTGGGCTTAATTTTGGTTGTTTTAAAATAAATAACTAGGCAGAAGTTTCAGGACCCTAATAAGCCAAAATACCAGTCAAAGTGTTATTCTATAACACAGCATTCAAATGTTGACTCGATATTGATTTTAGCCTTCTGCTTATGATATTCCTCTTTTCATCCAATATCCTCATCCCCCGATTAGGGATGGTTACAGAGGATTTTGCCCTCAACTGGTGAAGGTATTCTCGTCTTTTTTTGTTTTTTTTTTAAAGCCTATTCTGGAGCAGAAATGATTGGTAATAATGACAATCAAACATATTTCAGTTATTTTACATAAGCCATGATGCATCTCTTACCTTCCAGAAGTAATATTAAAGGACAAACTGGTTCAATTTTCAACAAAGATTTCTCACAAAAACCTTACATTTATTACATATAATTGCAGTATTGTGAAATTTTGCACCACATTTTTTGTGATTTACTTGAAACATGAGTTAACGTTCACAATTTGATATTTCTTTTTCCTAAAACTGAAGGGGCAATTTTTTCATTAAATATATGGAAAATAATAGGAGGTTTCAGTCTACGAAGAGGAATTTGACCAAGGGTCTCTTACAAGGCTGCAAGAAACACCAGAGTTTTTTTATCAATAACTAAAATTTTATTGTCTCTTGGTACATATAATCAGGTTTGTAAATGGTGTTCTATTTATACACTTGCTTTTTTTGTTTTTTGTTACAGACTTACAGGGAGTTGCAAAAAATTTTCAGGGAAGTCTCATATACCCTTTACCATTCCTTTTACAATGTAGCATCTTGCATAATTATATTACAGTATCCAAACCATGAAACTGACATTGGTACACCACAGAGCTTATTTACATTTCACTAGTTATACATGTACTCATTGTGTGTGTGTATAATTCTATGCAATTCCATTGCATGTGTAGCATGTGTAACTACTACACGATCATGATGGAGAACCATTCCGTCACAAGACTGCCTTTTGCTATCTCTTTATAGCCCCTGTCCTCTCCACCCCTTAAATCCTAAATAATTAACACTCTTTAAAGAATGTTATATAGCATGGAATGGAATCACACAGTATGTAACCTTTTGAAATTGACTTTTTCCACTTAATAATTTCTTGAGGTCCATCAAGGTCATTGAGTGTATCAATAATTTGTTCCTTACTATTGCTGAGTAGTGTTCCATGGGATGAATGTACCACATTTTAACCATCGAAAGACACTTGGATTGTTTCCAGGTTTTGGTTGATACAAAAAAAGCTGTTATGAACATTCATATTCAAGTTTTACATGAACATAAGTTTTCATTTTCTGGGATAAATGCCCAAGCAATTGCTGGGTCATATTAGTACATTTTTTGTTTTAAAAGAAACTACCAAACTCTTTTCGAGTGGCTGTATCATTTTACATTCCTACCAATGATGTTTGAATGGTTTGACTTCTCCACATCCTCACCAGCATTTGGTGTTATCACTTTTTAATTTTAGCATTTAGCCATCACCTACATGATAAGTGTGTAGTGATAGCTGATTGTGCTTTTAATTTGGATTTCCCTAATAGCTAATAATGTTGAACATCTCATTTGCTTATTGCCCATCTGTATATCCTCTTCAGTGAAATGTCTGTTCATGTCTTCTGCCCAGTTTCTAAATAGATACTTTACTTTTTTACTTTTTGAATTTTGAGAATTTTTAATATTTTCTAGATAAACGCCCTTTGTTGGATATGTGGTTTGCAAATATTTTCTTTTAGTCTCTAATTTGTCTTTTTACCCTCTTAACACAATCTTTTACTGAGCAACAGTTTTTAACTTTGAGAACACCTTATTTACAGCTAATGCTTCCTTTTGTGAATCATACTTTTGACCTCAAGTCTAAGGCCTCCTTGCCTAGACCTAGGTCCTGAAGATTTTCTCTTTTTTTCTAAAAGTTGTATGGTTTTATGTCTTACATTCAAGGCTTTGATTGATTTTGAGTTAATTTTTATGTAAGGTATGAGGTTTAATTAAAGGTTCATCTTTTTGCCTATGAGTGCCCAGTTGTTCCAGCAGCATTTGTTGAAAAGGTTATCCTTCCTCCATTGAAATGCTTTCATACCTTTGTCAGAAACCTGTTGGACTTATTTGTGTGGGTCTATTTTGGGGTTTCGTTCTGGTCCATTAATGTGTCTAACCCTTTACCAGTACCACACTATCTTGATTACTATAGCTGTATAGTGAACCTTAACTCAGGGCAACTGAGCCCTCTCAGTTGCTTTTCTTTTCTTTCAAAATTGTTTTACCTATTCTAGTTTCTTGGCTTTTCCATAAAAATTTTAAAATAAGCTTTTCTGTATCTGTAAAACACTTTGCTAAGATTTTGATAGAAATTGCATTAAACGTATATAGATCAACTTGGGGAGATTTGATATCTTTACCAATCAGTGTATTCCAATCAGTGAACATGGTAAGTCTCTCCAGTTTATTTAGGTCTGACTTTCATAAGTATTTTGTAATTTTCAGCATACAGATCCTGTACATGTTTTGTTAGATTTAAACCTAAGTATTTCATTTTCTTTGAAGCTATTGTAAATGGTATTGTTTTTAGTTTCAGTTTCCAATGCTGTATTTGTTGTTAGGTATAAAAGTGCAGTCAATTTTTTGTGTGTGGATCTTACAACCTGTGACCTTGCTGACCTCACATATGAGTTCTGGGAGTTTTTGGTAGATTCCTTCTGATTTTCTACATAGACAGTCATGTCATTTGCGAGTAATTTGCAAATAAGAACAGTTTTATTTCTTTTAAATCTGTATGTCTTTTATTTCTTTTCTTGCTTTGTTGCACTGGCTGGAACTTACAGTGCTATGTTGAATAGGAATGGTCAGAGTGGACATCCTTACCTTGTTCCCAGTCTTAGGGAGATAGTTTTTTATCATTACATAAATATTAGCTGTAGGGGTTTTGTAGATGGTCTTTCTCAAGTTGAGGAAATTCTTCTCTATTCACAGTTTTGCTGAGTATTTTTGTCATGAATAGGTGTTGGATTTTGTCAAATGCTTCTTCTGTGTCATTTCGTAAGATCACATGATTTTTCTTCTTTGGCCTGTTGATACTGTGAATTACATGGATTAATTTTCAAATATCGAACCAGCCTTGATTGTGTTATATAATTCTCTTTTTTTTTTAACATCTTTATTGGAGTATAATTGCTTTGCAATGGTGTGTTAGTTTCTGCATTATAACAAAGTGAATCAGCTATATATATACATATATCCCCATATCCCCTCCCTCTTGCGTCTCCCTCCCACCCTCCCTATCCCACCCCTCTAGGTGGTCACAAAGCACCAGCTGATCTCCCTGTGCTATGCAGCTGCTTCCTACTAGCTATCTATTTTACATTTGGTAGTGTATATATGTCCATGTCACTCTCTCACTTCGTCCCAGCTTACCCTTCCACCTCCCTGTGTTCTCAAGTCCATTCTCTACGTCTGCATCTTTATTCCTGTCCTGCCCTTAGGTTCTTCAGAACCATTTTTTTTTAGATTCCATATATATGTGTGTTAGCATACGGTATTTGTTTTTCTCTTTCTGACTTACTTCACTCTGTATGACAGACTGTACATCCATCCACCTCGCTACAAATAACTCAGTTTTGTTTCTTTTTATGGCTGAGTAAGATTCCATTGTATATATGTGCCACATCTTCTTTATCCATTCATCTGTAGATGGACATTTAGGTTGCTTCCATGTCCTGGCTATTGTAAATAGAGCTGCAATGAATATTGTGGTACATGACTCTTTTTTTTTTTTTTTTTGCGGTACACGGGCCACTCACTGCTGTGGCCTCTCCCACTGCGGAGCACAGGCTCCGGACGCACAGGCCCAGCGGCCATGGCTCACGGGCCCAGCCGCTCCACGGCACGTGGGATCCTCCCAGACCGGGGCATGAACCTGCGCCCCCTGCATCAGCAGGCGGACTCCCAACCACTGCACCACCAGGGAAGCCTGGTACATGACTCTTTTTGAGTTATGGTTTTCACAGGGTATATGTCCAGTAGTGGGATTGCTGGGTCGTATGGCAGTTCTATTTTTAGTTTTTTAAGGAACCTCCGTACTGTTCTCCATAGTGGCTGTATCAATTTACATTCCCACCAACAGTGCAAGAGAGTTCCCTTTTCTCCACACCCTCTCCAGCATTTATTATTTGTAGATTTTTTGATGATGCCCATTCTGACTGGTATGAGGTGATACCTCATTGTAGTTTTGATTTGCATTTCTCTAATGATTAGTGATGTTGAGCATCCTTTAATGTGCTTGTTGGCAATCTATATATCTTCTTTGGAGAAATGTCTATTTAGCTCTTCTGCCCATTTTTGGATTGGGTTGTTTGTTTTTTTGACATTGAGCTGCATGAGCTGCTTATAAATTTTGGAGATTAATCTTTTGTCAGTTGCTTCATTTGCATATATTTTCTCCCATTCTGAGGGTTGTCTTTTTGTCTTGTTTATGGTTTCCTTTGCTGTGCAAAAGCTTTGAAGTTTCATTAGGTCCCATTTGTTTATTTTTGTTTTTATTTCCATTTCTCTAGGAGGTGGGTCAAAAAAGATGTTGCTGTGATTTATGTCATAAGAGTGTTCTGCCTGTGTTTTCCTCTAAGAGTTTTATAGTGTCTGGCGTTACATTTAGGTCTTTAATCCATTTTGACTTTATTTGTATAATTCTCTTAATTGCTGAATTAGATTTGCTAATATTTTGTTGAGGACTTTTGCATCTAAGTTTATGGGAGATAATGGTCTGCAGTTTACCTTTTTTTATACTGTATTTGTTAGGTTGGGAAGTGTTCTCTCTTTTTTTTTCTTGAAAGATTTATGTAAAATTGGTGTTAAGTGTTTAAATATTTGATAAGGTTGTCCAGTGGAAGCATCTGGGCTTGAAGAGTTCTTTTTCAAGAACTTTTTAATTACAGATCCAATTTCTTTAATAATTATAGAACTGTTCAGTTTATCAGTTGCGTTTTGGTGGTTTTCAAGGAATTGGCCCATTTCTTCTAAGTGGTTGAATTTATGAGCATTATGAACGATATTATAAAATCACTTTCAGTATTTTTTCTCCTTTTGTTGGTTGTGGGGTCTGTGTTGACATTCTGTATTTTGTTAGTGATACTGGTGATTTGTGCCTTCTTACTCTGTATTTGTCAGTCTTAACTAGAGGTTTATCAATTGTTTTTCCAAAATAAAGCTCTTCATTTCACTGCTTTTTTTTCCTCTGTTCTTTTCCTGTTTTTAATTTCATTGATTTCTGATTGTGTATTTATTCTTTCCTTTCTTCTGCTTATTTTAGGTTTCTTTTGCTCTTCTTTTTCTAGGTTCATGAAGGAAAAACTTAGATTTTTAATTTGAGATCTTTCCTCTTTCCTAATCTAAGCAGTTAGTGTTCTAAATTTCCCTCTCAGCACTGCTTTAGCTGAATCTCACAAAAGTTGACATGTTGTATTTTCATTTTCATTTATCTATGTATTTCTCTGTTCCCTTTGAGACTTCCTTGTTGACCCATCAGTTATTTAGAAGAATGTTTAATTTCTAAGTGTTGAGTCCTGCTATCTTTCTATTATTGATTTCTAATTTTATTCCATTATAGTCAGACATGTTCTGTGTGTTATTTCAATACTTTTAAATTTGTTGAGGTTTTTGTTTGTTTTGTGTTTTGATCCAGGATATAGTGTACTGCAGAGAATGTTTCATGAGTGCTTGAAAAGTGTTTGTATTAATCTTTCATAGGTAGAGTGTTCTATAAATGTCAGTTAGATCTTTTGGTTGATGGTGTTACTGAGTTCTTTTATATCTTTGCTGATTTCTTTCCTCTAGTACCTCTGTCAGTTGCTAAGAGTGGCGTATTGAAATCCTCAGCTGTATTTGTAGATTTGTTTGTCTCTCCTTTTAGCTTTATCATTTCTTGTTTTATGTATTTTGAAGCTCTTTTGTTTAGTGTGTACACATTTAGGATCACTGTGTTTTCTTGGTGGATTGATCTTTTTTTTTTTTTTTTTTTTTTTTTACGGTACGCGGGCCTCTCACTGTTGTGGCCTCTCCCGTTGTGGAGCACAGGCTCCGGATGCGCAGGCTCAGCGGCCATGGCTCATGGACTCAGCCGCTCCACGACATGTGGGATCTTCCCGGACTGGGGCACGAACCCGTGTCCCCTGCATCGGCAGGCGGACTCTCAACCACCGCGCCACCAGGGAAGCCCCGGTGGATTGATCATTTTAATATCCCTCTGTGCCCCTCATAATTTTTTTGCTCTTAAGTCTATTTTATCCAATATTAATATAGCCAATACTGCTCTTTTTTTAATGTTTGCATGATGTATTGTTTTTCCATCCTTTTTTTTTTTTTAACCTGTATTTCATTATTTTGAAATGAGTTTCTTGTAGACTGGTTTTTAGCTGGTAAATTTAGACCATTCATATTTAAGTAATTATTGATGTGTCAGGGCTTAGAGCCCAGATTATTTTTGACTCATAGAATTCTTCTTATATCCTTAACCATTCATCAGTAACCACAAAACACAAGTCAAATGAATTTCTTTCTTTCTTTTTCTTTTTTTCTTCACGGCATGGTGACTGGGTCCTAAGAGAAGTGTTTCCCAAAAGTGATCAATCCAAGAGGCCCATGTGGAAGCTACAAGGCTTCTTAAGACCCAGCTTCAGGTCTTCAGTCCCAGAATGCCATTTCTGCCACATTCTCTTGGTCACACAGTGCCAGACCAAATTCAGTGTGGGAGGTGACTGCACAAGGGTAGGAATACAAGGCGGTGAGGATCATTGGAAGCTGTCTTGGTTACTGACTGCCACTACCACTAATTCACATGCTGCTAGAGTTGAAATCAGAATCATGGACTGTAACTCACCTGTTAACTAGCTAATCACTTTGGGACTCAACTTTATCATTTGTAGGCTGAGGAGGCTGGACTAGATGACCACTTATGTCTCTTCTGACTTTATAATTCTCTATTTCTCAGAGTATCTTTATATCTTTTTTCCCCAGCTTTATTGAGGTATAATTAAAATTGTATATATTTAAGGTATGTAGCTTGATGGTTTGATATACATATACATTGTGAAATAAATATTCACCATGTTCAAGCTACTTAACATATCCATCACCTCACATAGTTACTGTTTTCTTTCTTTCTTTCATCAAATGGATTTCTTAACTTGTTTATTATCACATTACCATTTTGCCACCATGTAAAAGGAAAGACTTAACCATTGTTCCAGTAATCTCTGAACTAATCTAAATCTCAGTTTGACAAACTAATACAGTTACCATTGGTTCCAGAAGCAGCCAGTATCTAATATTAGAGTTTATAGATTATTATAGGTATAGCCAGGCCTGGGTGAATGATCTGGATCACGAAAGAAGCTGGAAACCTTATCCCAGTTGATCAGTACCAAAAGGACTTGACATTGGCTAGATTATTTCACACTTCTTTCTGAAAAAATAAAGATCTGCCAGTAAGGCTTTTCCTTTCCACTGTATGTATGCTTTGATTATTAAAAAAATTGATCATATTTTAGGTCAGTAGTTTATTCATTGCTATAATGAGCCTTGCTAAGCCTCCCCCAACATCAGTTTTACCTGAATAACTTGCCCCCCAAAAATCATAACTTGTTTTAAAAACAGTAAGATCTCAGTAGGACTGCATCCTGTTGTGTTCTCCTGAGTTCCTTGTACCTGCATATCTGTGCCAAGATTCTTACTTAACCTCAGCCCTGTCATAGTAAGCACTAGAATGAACTGACAGTTTACCCAGATATTTTAAACAGAGGCCCCATTCATTCGAATGACTCCTTCCCAAGGGGAACACTTTGAATGATAATACTTTTTTAGTTTATGCAGGTATTTTGAAGGGTGTCTTTACTGTATAATCACACCTTATATACTGTCTTTTTAAATTATTCCTGACAGTTGTAATTCATTGTAGGAAGGTAAAGTATATGATTTATGGCCTTGATTAAGGTGTGGTTTATGGATTCCAAATCATAGTTGCCACTGTACTGTATGCCTTTGGCTCCCTGTGGCATGATCTTCTTGAAGCAGTGTTAAGTGTTTATTTTCATGTTTATTCTCCTGTATGGATTGGAGGATGAGACCTCTTTTTCGTCTTTATATCCCCCATACCTGGCATCCTGCAAATATATAGTAAGCTTATTGTATGAAATGAGGCTGGTGTATGGGACAGACGGAGCTTTAGCCCTACTTAAGTCAGAGTCCTGTTTTGATAGACTAATTGAGGAGTTTTGCTCTATAATAATGGATAGAACAATAATGACTAGAAATTATTTTGGACATCATTGTTTAAAGTTCATTTCAGTGACAACACTAAAGCTTGCCAAACAAATTTTACAAGTGTACATTTTGGCTTATCATGTGTTTGACCAAATTCTTTATATTCATTTCATCTTGTTTAATTCCTATAAGCTATTTTCAAGTGGAGTCCATAGGGGAGGAAATATGAATCGCTTACCCAATGAAACGTCCCTGTCACTGATTTTTCACATGTATTCCAACTAACCAGTTACACAAAAATAAATTAGTGGCAATGATTGAATATTTAGGCATAGGATGAATAGCTGTAAAATAGTCATGATCCTGTGTTTGAAATTTTCAACATGTGCCTTATTAGTAAAAGAATTACAAGTTCAGCAATAGATTTCACCTGAGAAAAGAGATGTGGATAGAGAGCATCCTTGTATATTATAATTTTGATTTTTATTTACATTGTGAACTGTGACAAAACTTTTGGGAAAAGGAAGAGGTAATGGGATTTATTAAAGTTTCTATTAGAATGTAGTATGATTACCATTAAATTATGTCTTTTGTTTTTATGTGAGCTAGGTAATAAAGCTTCTAGGTTAAAGTTTAGATTTTGCACTCATTTAACCAAAGGTGTTTGACCAAACATTACTTTTTGGAAATAAATGTTTTAATGATCACTGTGTCTCTTTCTGAGACTAGTTTAAGGAAATAAAGCTTCCTACTTCCTTAGGAAGTAGACTTATTTGAGGTCTGACATCTGACACTAATGTATTTACCCCTCTTATTGATTGGGTTTCCCAGTCATCTCTTTGATTTTTTTTCTTTTTCTATGATTTGATATGTTACAGTCCTTCTTCAAACGATGGATTTTTAAGTCTAGAAATATCCTCCAAAATAAAGATTCCTGTTTTTAATTCTGTAGTGTCTGTCTTCAGGAGGAATAGACAGAAGTAGAAGTTCACATTCAGAGGGGTGCCAGGTTGGTAATTTGGATCAAACTGCATGGGGAGAATAATCTCTCTCCTAAAATGAAGCACAAGGATAAGTAATAACTTTTTATGCATGATAAGCATCAAAAATATGAGCCTGCTGGTCTTTGCTTTTCATTTTTCTTTACCTCTGTCTTTCAGTGAGAACCTCCTGCAGTGTGCGCACGATGTGATCAATAACTCAATAACTTTTTTCATGCAGTAATTATCTCCGTGTGATATTATCTGAACACTGTTTTTCTTTATTACTCAAAAGATGCAGGAGATATTTATATAACCAGCTGATCCCAATTTGGATAAAGGTGCTTTGTGACAGCAGGAGAAATAGTTTATTTTAAATAGCCTTTTAAAATAAATGCTCTATGAAAAGCTTTTTGAGTTAATTTTTGCTTAGCATGAGAGGGTGATTACCAAAAAGGTTTAGATGTAAAACTTGTACTTTGTATATTTTACATTATGATAGTCATTCTTTCTAACTTATAATAAACACAATTAAAATTAAAATATTGAACAATTTAACATAACAGTAATTTTTTTCTGATTCCTCTAAATCATTTTATATATTTTCAGAGGTATGAGCTAAATGCGTAAGTTCTACCATTTCTGCATGTCTCACAGAGATTCTCATTATAGGCAGAGATCCTGCAAGAGTCCCGGATGATGATCCCAGATTGCCAGCGCAGGTTGGAAGCTGCATATACTGATCTTCTGCAGTTATTAGTAAGTAATACTTATCTGTCTTATGTTTCCATTTTTTTTCAATCTAATACACGAAAGGCCAAAATTTTAAATGTTTAACACTGAAAGCTAGTTGGTGACATTTTGTTTACTTGCTCAGTGTACCAGTTTATTTTTAAATAATTAATGGAGTTTAAGTGGCGTTTTAAGTTATACCTCCAGTAAAAGTACTGTGTCTAACGTGTTTATTTATTTAAACTTAATTAATTAAATACATTTGAGTTATCATGGTAGGTATTCATAGTACTAATACTGTCCAGCAATAGCTTGAATGATTTGGTTTTCACACATAAAGATCTTTTTTGACACATTAAAGGTGAGTAGTCTGTTTGAAATTTTAAAAGATCCAAATGTTTCAAATGAATTTGGGCTGTTTTAAAAAGGATTTGGAATTCTTTCCAATTCGAACCTAAATCGATTTGAGAGAGTAAAGAAAACCCTGTACAGTAATATTTAGGCAGTCCTATCATATTAACTTGGAGCTGTATAACACTCTTATCATACTTGCTGGTATAAATGTCTTCTGATACAGTGGCAGAATCATTTTAAAAAGTATTCTAAGAAAAATGCAAAGTCATCTTCTTTTTTATTTCTTAATAGAGATAAAAGCATAACACTATATACCAGCCGATTATTATTGCTGTTTGATGATAATTTGATGAATTCTATCATTTCCTTTATTAACCTCATTTTATGTTTCTAGTTCTTGAGCTAATATTAATTACCAGCTACATAGCTGTCTCCTGATTCATAGTTTTCCCTATATAACAAAAGTAGTGTGAGGTTTTTTCAGTATGATCATGTATATGTATTCTTGGAAAGAGAGTGAGATTTGTTTTCCCACCAAAATAATATTAGGACTAAATCTGTAGAAAAACAGAGAGAAATACTTACATTTTACTTTACTTTTGACACAGAACTCATATTTATCTATAGGAACCTTTTAAAGGCAGGAAAACTCTCTTTAAAGCCGAAAATGAAGATATGGTTAAAAGACAGATGAAATAAAAGATAGATGAAAGCAGGAAATAATTACTCTATTAAAATATTACCCCAAACAAAAGCATCATTTGTATTTCCTGAAAACTGAAATGCTTTTTTCTCTCATGAATGTAGTAGCTGAGAAAGTAATAGAAACTGCTTGAAAAAAATAATATTGTCTTTGGATGATATATTTGTGTGTGAGGATATATTCAGCAGCGTCTGTACCCTCGAAGAGCTTATATTTTCTGACAGAGAACAAAGACATAGTTTAGGTGTAATACAGAAGTTTCAGAAATTCTTACTTGTAGTCTGAATTAAGCAAATCCTCAGTCTTTTTTGCTTTAAAATTTCATATTAAATACATATACACACACTTTATTCCCTCTGCCCTGTAACTGTTTGTATATATCCATCTTTTATTGCCTTGAATTGCTATCGCTTTATTTATTTATTAAAAAATCAAAATTTGCTATGCACAGTAACTTAGATGATATTATTTCATTTCTCTGTTACTGTTACAATATGTTAGTAAAAATTTTCTGTGTAAAATACCAAGGAAAGACTCAATCTTTAATTGAGCCTTTAATCAGAAAATGAAAGCTGTCAGGCTGTTTCTTTGTAGTAGTGTATATAATACTCAACACCAAGCAGACAGTTCACTTTTCTGATTCAAAGACTGTACTTAACTCTGGTGTGACACCAGTAGCCGCCTTTGTCATTGTGAGTAGTTGGAGGATTATTTTGGTCTGAATGTCATTATATATGTAACACACTAGTAAATAATTTTTTACTTTTAGTGCATTACTAATAATAACTCCATTTGTATGGTGATGTGTTGACAAAGTGAGAATGCAGTGTTTTAAAATTTTTTCTGAGGTTTTAATTTTATTACTTAATGCCAGTACCTTTAGATGACTATGTTTTTCACTTACTGTATGAGTATATACAATGAAACAAAACCAAACCTGTTATTTCTTCCCTTACCTGTAATGAAAGAACAGAATTGTTCTTCAGAAATCTGTGGAATTATACTATATTTAGGTGAGGCTTGGCATCCTTTTTGTTTTAATTTTTGAGCTGCTTATGTTGATGGTTTTTAATATTTGAGTAATTAAAGTACTGAAGTTCGAGAAGGATAAACCTAATTTTTATTATATTTAATTTCAGGAGACTGAAAAAGACTTGGGAGAAGCTGAGGAATATAAGGAGGCACGTTTAGTACTGGATTCAGTGAAGTTAGAAGCCTGAAGGTTTTCTATACAGGGTGTTTTTTTGCATTAAGTCCTGGGATCCATTCCACAATTCATTATTTTTGACCACTGCTATGTGTCCAAGTAGTATGAGAATGTGATTCTTTTTATGCAGTGCATGTTTTTCTTTGCCTGATTTAATGTGTCAAATAAATGAGTTCATCTAATAAAATTGCTTCTTTCGTACTTTACAGTGTATTTTAATGAACCTTTTATCATTAAGTCATAGCCATTTTTGACAGAGAATTAAAATCTGTTAGGTCCTATTTAAAGTCTAGATATTTTGCTGCTTAAGCGTGGATTAAGTTAAAAATAGGTTACTTTTTTTTTAAGATAAAAATCCAAATTTTGAATATTTTATTCTGAGGAGGATACAACTCCCAGGTAAGAGAGTAAGAACCTCTCTGTGGATACAGCCTTATATATTTATTTCTTCACAGTGAAAGTCCAACATTTCCATCACTATGAACTAATGAGAAACATATAAATCTTTTTCCAGAAAGTCAGATTTATACAGAAAACACCAACCATTTAGATCTTCAAGAATAAGATTCTTATGAACAATAAAGAATTGAATTGTATTTTAAAGGAATAATGGCTGTTGCCAGTGGTGTGCTGGGAAGTGTTTAGTGGCTTTTCAAAATGGGAAGGGAATCTCTGGTTTGTAGCTTTTGCTGATTTCTGTAGTGTAAATACTCCCACTGTGACTGATTTCAAGTGACTAACGTGACATCAGCCAAACAGAGCTGGGGAGATACAAGTCAGCTATAGCATGCACTGGCCATAGCCAAACCTGGATTGTCTTGATTGACAAGAAAAAAGGGCATTGTTGCATCACAAAGCTTTTTCCCAGTACTACTGTAAATCCATAACCTAATCATTTGAGTTTATTTCCCAAAAATAAATGACAACTTTAGTTTTCTTATATTTCTAGAAAATGTATATGAGCCTTATGCCACCTACCTAACATGAGCCATGATCTAATGAACCAAACTAGTAATAATAACATTTAAACTTTAAAGCTCATAATTGAAAAAATAAGAGAACTTGAATTTTTGCTGCTATAAAATACATACTTGTAGTATGGTGGGTCTGATTTTGGAAATTGCAAATGATCACTAGAAACTATAACATTTCTTGAATCTGTCAAAAAGATCAAAGAGAAGAATAATACTATTCTTTCCTAATGTTATTTCTGAAGGCTACTCTGTTTTAAAGCACAGAATGTATCATTTATAAAATAAAACTTACACATTCAGAAAATTACTTCATCAGAGAATAACATATCTGAAGCATTTCTAAATTGAAATGTCATCATTTAAAAACATATTAAAAGGATAGGGAGGGTGGGAGGGAGATGGAGGAGGGAGGAGATATGGGGATATATGTATATGTATAGCTGATTCAGTTTGTTATAGAACAGAAACTAACACACCATTGTAAATCAATTATACTCCAATAAAGATGTTAAAAAAATAAAACATATTACATGCCATTTTTAAAGTATTTGAGGTAGAAGAGGGGACAAATGAGGAAATAATAATTATAATTACAATGTAAAATTTTATACTAAGGTTCACTATTAGAGATTTGAATACCAGGAGATTTGAACTCTTCAGATTTAGATTATTTTGTGGTTGGTATTAAGAACAGAACAGGTGGGCCTTTTCTGGTTTGGGGCTTATTTTTTTGTTTTTGGCATATTGAGTTTTTAAATATTTTATTATTTTAATGTAAAATGTCTCATTTCATCCTTCTGCCAAATACACAAATATCATATATATTCATAGCAAATGGTTTCCTTATCAGTTAAAACTTGAAGAGAACATATCTCCCTCCTGAGAAGAGTAATACTGAAGGGTAAGTTTTGCAGCCATGACCCAGATCTTGGTTACTGAAAAAATTATTGTCTTGCCAAAAAGCCTAATAAAGAAGAAATCAACAAGGTAGATGAAAAGAAATATATCGTTAGAGAATTCCTATCTCAACTACTATAGATTTTATACTGGCTCTCTCCAGGTATTGATGAGAAGCAGCAAGAAGCTTAACATTCTGGGAAGGCTTATTCCTGAGAATTTTGACACATTCCACTTGTTTTTGTGGCCAAGAGGCACATTAAGAACAGTTATAATCAATTTAGCATTAATTTGTTTTTAAGCTTTTATTTAGAACCTTACATTGTGTAACAATAAGTAGAAATTCCCTAAAGTAATGTTGCCCTTTTTCTCCCTGTACCAATACCTGACCCCCATTAACATACAGCAGTTGCTCAATTAACATTTGTAGAATAAGTGAAAAGCAAAAACATGTCTAACTTCTAGAGTGAGACAAAGAATGCTGTGAAGGATTCCATCTCATCACAAACAAAATACATTTAATACAATGCTTTTCAAACTTTTGACCACAAAGCACAATAAGAAACACATTTTTGATTGTGACCCAGTGCATATATATATGGGGGTCCATATATACATAAAATAAAAAGCATCCTTAATATGTACAATTCCTCAGATGTTTTCTGTTCTCTTTCATCTGATCATGACCACCTGCTATTGGGTTGTGAAAAACACTACCTTAATATAATAATTAAAGTAATATTTATAAAATTTATATATTATTCTCATATATGTAAACTCATTTTATATAGATATATATACCATATAGATATATATAAACTTCTTTGATATATAGCTATCAACTTCTTAGGTCTCAGAGCAGTTGTCTCAGTGAATGTGTGCAAATTTACATTGCAGGCATGAAGTGTCATGGTAATATGTAATTATTCAACATTTGTTAGGTGCCCTTAGTCCTTGCGCAGACCAATACAATGGCATCCATAGATTAGACAGGCAAAACGAAGACAAGTGGCAGAATCAAGTAGTAAACCCTAATTTTTCTGTGTTTCTTTGTATAGCAAAGGTCATCATTTCTAAGTAAGTAAGAATGTACATAGGATAAACAGACATAACATATGGAATGAGTAAAGTGACCAAATCCAGGCTGATTTTAATGCCATTGAGAGGATTCCCAAGTTTCAGCATTTTCACTTGGACATGTCTAATAGGGATTCAGTCCTAGTAAATCAAAGTACTCTCCCAAAGTCCTGGAGCTTTCTGGCTGTGTTTTTGGGACATTCACATTTTGGATGAGTATTAACATCTCAAGAACTAGATTGTCCTTCCTTTATCCTATTTTGTACCATCTGGATAAGTCATGTAAACAGCTACTTGGGAGGATTTAAAAAAAAAGTGATAAGCATGTGTTTATGAGTAATGAAAGCTGGTTATAGCAATATATTGAAATGTTCATTTCACTTTTCTTGAATTTCTGGTGAGGAACAATCAAAGCCTAATATTTAAAAATTGTCTCTATGCCTGTACCTGTGCACTGAATCACTTCCAAATTGAGCAGTCAAACCTGGTTAATCTAAATTACTTTGCAAACTTCATTACATTACTTGGCTTTTAAAAAATCCTATCAAATTTAATAAGGACATATCCTACAGCTGGTTATCACTTTAATCTTATTATTTGGTCATTTAAATAAACCAAGGACAGATTAATCCTTTCCTTGATGGTGAGTTGGGGCCTTTAAATGTCAGTGTAAACTTGATAGTATGTGAGCAAGAGCTGTGAAGCATTTGACATTAAAGGGTTAATCAGATAATTTAGTCCTTGAGACTCGTTTGAGTGCTTTAACTGGAAAGAAATTGAATGGTTTAGAAATGGTGCAGTATGAAACAAGTTTTAAGTATTAGAGTACTTGAAATTTTCAAGAGTGCTTCTACATTGCACTTCACTATTAGTCTTATTGCTCTTATGAGAGGTATTTGTTCATGTATTAGACTGTTGCACAGAAAGCTATGATTAATTTGTTACAGTAGATCTACACCCTTATATTTTTTGTGCTTTGTGTTGACTGTTGGATAGGTGACAAGGTGCTTTCAAAGTCTTGGGGGCAATATATGTCACCAAAGATTAATATTTTTAATGCTCAAAAAGACTTTTCAAATTAATAAGAAAAAATTCCTAGTACAAAAGATAAAGGATGAAAACACAGAGTTCATAGAAGAATAAGTGCGAATGAATGGGATTTTTAAAAGATGAATACCTGTTGACTAGGTATGATAAAGTACTAGCCAATGAGCTTAGATAAAAGGATGAAATAAATAAATTGGAAAAGAGGCATTATTTACATGATATGCAGTTGATATGTATTGATACCAGGAAGACACAAGGACGTGATCTGTAAAATAATTAGAAGCATTGAGGAAATTAAAGTGGGTAGCTGCAAAATGAATATGTAAAACTGTAATGGGTTGAATTATGTGCTCCAAAAAGATACGTTGAAATCCTAACCCCCAGTACCTCAGAATATGACCTTATTTGGAAATAGGGTCCTTGCAGATTTCATCAGTTAAGATGAGGTCACACTAGTGAGTAAGGTAGGCCCTTAATCTAGTATGACCGATGTGCTAATAAGATAGCTTTAAGAAACAGCGAGAAGGCCACATGACAACATAGGCAGAGGGTGGAGTTATGCAGCTGCAAGCCAAGGAATAGCAAGGTGGCACCAGAAGATATGAGAAAGGCATGGAATCTCCCTTAGATTCCTGGAGAGAGTATGGCTCTACCAACAGCTTGATTCAGACTTCTAGCCTCCAGAACTATGAGATAATAAATTCTGTTAAGGCACTTAGTTTGTGGTACCTTGTTACAGCAGTCTTAAAAAATAAATACATAGAACCCAAAAGCTTTTCTATATGCCAGCAATAACTAAACATAATGGAAAAATAAATCCCTAAGAAGAGTCATAGAAGATGACATTTTAAAAAATGACTTGTACTACATATGGAAAGTTGATATTGTGAAAATGAGGTTTCTCCATATGTCCATCTATAAATTCAATGAAATAAAATACAACATGGTTTGGAGAGAGGAGGGGAATGTTAGGAAATGATCCTAAACTGCAATTAAAAAAAATTTTAACAGGAAAGAATATCTGGGAGGGGGATATGAAAAAATAGTAATGAGGGAAAACTAGCTCTGCTCAATATTAAAATTTATCAAGTTGTGATAATTAAATGTATGGTAAAAAATAGAAAATCAAAGAGAATAGAGTCCAGAAGCAAGCCCAAATATATATATATATATATATATATATATATATATATATATATATAAATTTAGTATATGATAAAGGATATTTCAGACTTATCAGAAAGATAGATTATTCAATAAATCGTATTGGGATAACCAGCTAATCATTTGAAGGAAAAATAAAGCTGTATTTCTATTTCACCTCTCACACCAAAGTAAATTTCAACAGAGTCAAAAATTTTAATATAAAAAGAAAAAAATTAGTGAAACTAATAGATTAACAGAATTTTTAATTGATACTATGCAGTAAGAATATAGGGAAATAGACAATCTAATTAATACACTGTTGGTGAGAACATTTTAAAGATGGCAATTCTCCACAAATTAATATATAAATGTAATGTCACAATTATCAAAATAGAGAAAAATAAATGGTGAGACTATGCAAGAAAATCTTGAAAATTGAGAATTGCTAAGGGGTAGAGGGGATAAGTGTAGCAGGTAGTGCAGTTGGATATTGAAACTTAAAATTACTGCATTTAAAACAGTGAAATCAGCACACTATTAAACTGTCAGTCAGGGGCTTCCCTGGTGGCGCAGTGGTTGAGAGTTCGCCTGCCGATGCAGGGGACACGGGTTCGTGCCCTGGTCCGGGAAGATCCCACATGCCGCGGAGCGGCTGGGCCCGTGAGCCATGGCCGCTGAACCTGCGCGTCCGGAGCCTGTGCTCCACAATGGGAGAGGCCACAGCAGTGAAAGGCCCGCGTACCGCAAAAAAAAAAAAAAAAAAAAA
>NW_021703768.1:61590093-61666261 GCF_005190385.1 Monodon monoceros | reverse complement strand
ACCAAAAAAAAAAAAAAAAAAAAAAGAAAAAAAAATCTACATTAAACTGTCAGTCAGTAGAATAGACTAGAAAACCCAAACCCACCCTAAGTATGTGTATCAATAATAAGTACCTGATAGAGGTGGCATCTCGAGTTAGTGGTAAAAGGATGGATAATATATATATGGAATTAAGAAAGTCTGAGCAAAATAAAAATTGATTTCTATCTCATTCCACACAACAAAATACAGCTTAAATAGATTAAAGAATTAAACTTACGTAACAAGCATTTCTTGAGCCTGTACTATTAGGCACTATTTTGAAGCTAGGATGCCATGGTGAGCAAGACAGACAAAGATCTCTTCTCTTGAGGAGCATACAACTCATGGATACTGACAATAAGTAAACAAGAAAATAGCAGTAATGTGTTCTGTGCATAGAATTAACATTAAACGATGCTCTAGAGAACAATTGGGTGATCAGGGAGGGCTTCCTGAGAGGTGACATTTGAGCTGAGCTCTGTATCAGAAAATCGTATTCCAAGCAAAAAGGAACAACTAGTGTGAAACCCAAGACAAAAAGGTGCTAGGTGTATTCTAAGAAAAGAACTAGTGGGGCAGGAGCCAAGTGAGTGATGGGGAAAGTAGTAGAAAAACTTGTGGGGCTTTGTAAGCTAAGGAAAGAAATTAAGGTTTTATTCTAACGAGAGTTCACCAAGATTTTAACCCAGGGAGTGATATGTTTTAATTAGTATTGTTTAAAGATCTTGTTGTTCTGTGGAGACTGAGCCATACGAAGCAAACCAGCTTCTCCCCGGACTTCCCAAGTGTGCAGATCTCCCAGCAGGCTGCTAACAGCGCCCCCAGCTGGGCAGATTCCAGGGAGAAGAGCACAGCTGGCGCCTTCTCCTTCCCACTGAGGGATGTGGCTGTCAGCCCCACAGCCTCCCTTCCCCATCAGAAAGCCCCGAGGAGATGTAAAGCAGGGCCTCTCTAGGTGCTCTCACCGGTGGCCTCCTTTTTAAAGATTTAAGGTGTGAGTATCCTAGACGTGGTCACTCAGCCTTGGGTTGGCCTTGGGATGTCTGTGGCCTACTCTCCAGAGAATTAGCTCAGCCTTGCAGGGCAGCTGACACCACTGCACCGATTCCTCCACCCTCCCCTCCCTCCAGACCCTTGGCAGAACATAGTTTAGTGTTCAGGTTAATTCCAGTTAGGGGTTGCTCTCTTCTGAATATCCACCTTTCACATCCACTTTCACCAAAGACAGAGATGTGGACATCCCAGGAGTGGTGGGAAAATTATGATTTAGAGCCAAAGCTGCATGCTTCTGTCAGGGGAAAAGCTACATTGAAAATGAAAGTATTGCATTGTTTATAAATAGGGAATTTAGCAAACTGTGCGGAGAGGAAATAGCTGGGCCTCTAGACAAAATAAGAGCAGTAGCCGCACGCTGATTTGTAACACGGGCACAGAATTAGAACCTATTCTTCATCCATTCATGACAGCCATGCACTCAGCACCTGCTGGGTGCCAGGCACCATGCTAGGCTCTGGGAACGCAGAGTTGAGAAGCTCATGATCCGATAACTAATCCTTACAGTGTAGGGGACCAAGTGCTGTTATAAAGATCAATGCGATGTTGAGATTTATAATAATAAATACATATTCAAAAACAAAGTCATAGAGAAAGAGATCAGATTTGTGGTTACCAGAGACGAAGGAGGGTGGGAGGTAGGGGTGGGGGAAGGGACAATTGGATAAGGACAGTCAAAGGTACAAGCTTCTAGTTTATAAGATAAATGAGTGGTGGTGATGTAATATACAACATCATTAATATAACTAACATTGCTGTATGTTATATATGAAAGTTGAGAGTATATCCTGGGAGTTCTCATCACAAGAAAAAAAATGTTTCTATTTCTTTAATTTTGTACTTGTATGAGATGATGGATATTTACTGGGTTTAGTGTGATGGTCACTTCATGAAGTATGTAAATCTCATGCTGTATATCATAAACATATACAGTGTTATGTGTCAGTTATATCTCAATAAAACTGGAAGGGAAAAAAACAATCATTGTTCTACCAAAAAAAGAAAGGTAGGAGGGAAAGGAGAGAGAGAGAAGGGAGGGAGGGAGGGAGGGAGGGAAAGAAAGAGAGAAGGAGAGAGAGAAAGAAAAAGAAAGAAAGAAAGAAAGAAAGAAAGAAAGAAAGAAAAGAGAAAGAGAGAGAGAAAGAAAAAGAAAAGAAAGAGAAAAGAAAGAAAAAAGAAAGGAGAGAGGGAGGAAGAAAGGAGGGAAGGAAGAAAGAAAAAGATTTATTTGGTCTTCCTCCTGTTTCTGGCACAGAGCTCCTGAAACCCTTGAAATTTCCTAAGTGTTAAGAGCGATAATATTCATAACAAGCCCCTTTCAATCACACCTGAGTTTGTGTTATTGCAGTGATTTTTGGAAAGCACAGACGGATGGGGCTGGTTGCCAGAGAAGCCAACTGTATGATTGGACGGTTGGAAATTTAGTCCCACCCCCTGACTTCCAGGGTGGTGAGAGGGGCTGAATGATTTAGTCAATGATGCCTGTGTAAGGAAGCCTCCATAAAAACTCAATAGGAGAAAAAAAAAAAAAAAACTCAATAGGAGAGCGTTCTGAGAACTTCCGGGTTGGTGAGCTCTTAGAGGTTGGGGAGAAGGCATGGAAGCTCTGAGCACTTTTCGCATACCTTGCCCTATGCATCTCTTCCATCTGGCTGTTCTTGAGTTAGATCGTTTTACAATAAACCAGTAATGTGGTAAGTAAAATATTTCTCTTAGTTTTATGAGCCACTCTAGCAAATTAATAACCCAAGGAAGGGGTTATTGGAACCTCCAATCTAGTCAATTGGTAATAACCTGGGCTTGCAGTTGACCTCTGAAGTTCTGGGGTGGGGGCAGTCTTATAAGACTGAGCCCGTAACCCTGTGGGATATAATGTTATCTCCAGGTAGATAGTAACAGAATTGAGTTGAATTGTAGGACACCCAGCTGGTATCGAGAACTTCTTGGTGGTATGTGTGGGGGAACCCACACATCGAAACTGATGCCAGAATCGGAGTCATAGAAGGTGTTATTGGAGCCCAGAGGAAGGGACAAACAGAAACCTTTTAGTCTGGATTTTGTTTACTACACCACAACTATCCAAGTCATCTCAAGCAGGAAATAAAATGAAAAAACTGAAGAGAGTTTTCAGAAGAGCCCTGGATCACATAGCATGTGTTCAGCTGCCAGTAACAGAACACCTGACCAATACTTATTGAAGCAATAAAGGTGATCAAGAGTCCCACACAACTAGAAGTCTGGGGGTAGACGGTTCTGAGCTCAGAACAGCAGCTCGGTGATGTGATTTAGGGCTCAGGCTGTCTCGTTCTTTTTGGCTTTATCATTTTCAGCTGGTAGGTACTGTCTTCCCTCTGGTACCAGGATGAGTGCTGTCACCCTGGTAAGCAAGTCATTTAAATTTCCTGGGTCTCCATTTCTCCTCTATCAAAATGAGAGATGTGATTAGATGATGAGTAAGGTGCCCCTCCCTTTTTTTTCTTGGCTGTTAACTTTTTAAATTTAATTTTTATTTTATATTGGAGTATAGTTAATTTACAATGTTGTGTTAGTTTCAGGTGTACAGCTGATTCGATTATTTATACACATATATCCATTCTTTTTCAGATTATTTCCCCATATACGTTATTACAGAACATTGAGTAGAGTTCCCTGTGCTATATAGTAAGTCCTTGTTGGTTATGTATTTTATATATAGTAGTGTGTGTATGTTAATCCCAGACTCCTAACTTATCCCTCCTCCCACGTTTCCCCTTTGGTAACATACATTTGTTTCTGTGTCTGAGTCTGTTTCTGTTTTGTAAATAAGTTCATTTGTACCATTTTTTTTAGATTCCACATATAAGTGATATCATATGATATCTGTCTTTCTCTTTCTGACTTACTTCACTTAGTATGATCATCTCTAGGTCCATCCATGTTGCTGCAAATGGCATTATTTCATTCTTCTTCATGGCTGAGGAATATTCTATTGTGTATATATACCACATCATCTTTATCCATTCATCTGTCAATGGACATTTAGGTTGCTTCCATGTCTTGGCTATTGTAAATAGTGCTGCAGGGCTTCCCTGGTGGTGCAGTGGTTAAAAATCCGCCTGCCAATGCACAGGACGCGGGTTCAAGCCCTGGTCCGGGAAGATCCCACATGCTGTGGAGCAATAAAGCCCATGTACCACAACTACTGAGCCTGTGCTCTAGAACCCATGAGCCACAACTACTGAGCCCACATGCCACAACTACTGAGCCCGCACGCCTATAGCTGGTGCTCTGCAACAAGAGAAGCCACCACAATGAGAAGCCCGTGCACCGCAACAAAGAGTAGCCCCCGCTTGCCGCAACTAGAGAAAGCCCGCGCACAGCAGCTAAGACCCAACACAGCCAAAGATAAAATGAATAAAATAAATAAATTTTTAAAATATAGTGTTGCAATGAGCATTGGGGTGCATGTATCTTTTAGAATTACGGTTTTCTCTGGGTATATGCCTAAGAGTGGGATTGCTGGGTCATATGGTAGTTCTATTTTTAGTTTTTTAAGGAACCTCCATACTGTTCTCCACAGTGGCTGTACCAGTTTGCATTCCCACCAACAGTATAGGAGGGTTCCCTTTTCTCCACACCCTCTCCAGCATTTAGTGTTTGTAGACTTTTTGATGATGGCCATCCTAACTGGTGTGAGGTGATACCTCATTATAGTTTTGATTTGCATTACTCTAATAATTAGTGATGTTGAGCATCTTTTCATGTGCTTTTCGGCCCTCTGTATGCCTTTGGAGAAATGTCTATTAAGGTCTTCTGCCCAGTTAATAAAAAAATGGTCAAAGGCTGAGCTAGAGAGATAGAAAGTTATGGAGAAGCAGCCAGTGAGGCAGAAGTGACATGGCTCTTGGTAGGAGTAGGCCAGAGCTTATAAAAACAAAGGTTAGAGGGCTTCCCTGGTGGCGCAGTGGTTGAGAGTCCGCCTGCCGATGCAGGGGACGCGGGTTCGTGCCCCGGTCCGGGAAGATCCCACACGCCGCGGAGCGGCTGGGCCCGTGAGCCATGGCCGCTGAGCCTGCGCGTTCGAAGCCTGTGCTCCGCAACGGGAGAGGCCACAACAGTGAGAGGCCCCAACAGTGAGAGGCCCGCGTACCACAAAAAAACAAACAAAAAGACCCCCCACAAAGGTTAGAAATACTCTGTTTGCAAAAACACTCATTGTAGTATCATCATGGATGGACGTAGGCAAGGTAGAATGCATTGGTTAGAGGTAGCTTCCTCATACAGCCAGGAGTCTGGAGGTACAGTGAAGGTCTGAGACAGCCACTCAAGGAAGCCACCCAGGGTCCAGGCTCCCTGTCACTTCCTGTTCCACCAGCCTTTACCTGTGGCTTTTGTTCATGTGATAACAAGATCCACCTGCCTACAGGCACCGAGTCCAAGTCCCAAGCAGGAAGAAAGAGAAGGTGAAATGACAGAAGGCAAATTCCAGCTGACATTTCCCCTTTTTATCTGGGAGACAGTAGCTTTCCTCGAAGTCCTACCTTATAGATTTCTGCTTACATTTCATTGACCAGAACTGGGCCACTTGGGTTTACCACAAGAAGCAAGAGTTCTGGGAGAGGTAATTGTTCTAGCATTTACATTGCTGCCTCAAGAAACACTGAGGTTCTACTGGTAAGGACGAACCCATATGTGAATGAATTCTATTTAGCAGTGTCCACCAGAGAGGGAAAAAGAAAATATGAGCTTGTCTCCTTCCACTAGTTGAGACAAACCATATAAAGGATTTAGCACAATGCTTAGCTTAGAGTATGTGTTCAAAAGAAAAGAAAAGTTTGCTGCTGCTTCTGCTGCTACTCCTACTACTAACGTTAATAAAACGTATTACTTCATCATCTTGATTTTTCAGTCCCATTCATTCAACAAACGTTTATTGGACTTTTACAATGTTCAGACTTTAGGAGCTGGGGGTCGAGAAAGGAAATAAAATCTGATTCCTGCCTTCTAAGAGCTTACATCTGTGTAGCTAAATGCATGATAAATTAAGGGAAAAAGAAAAGCTTCAGCAGAGACAGCCTTGGAAGTTATTGGAAGTGGATGGAACTTGTGATCACATGGGTCCACATGAATCCCTCCTTTCACAGATGAGGAAAGTGGGAGCCCCCAGAGACATGATGGGCTGACTGCAGTCACCCTGCCCTCTGCACAGATAATCAGGCCTGAACCCAAGCCTCCTGATGCCCAAGCTGGTGCCCCTTCTATCACACTGCCCTGTTGGAAGTGATCTGAAAATGCAAAGCTGGATAAAGAGACTAGAATAACCTGCCCTTGCCCTTTGTGGGGGAGGGCGGGGGGGATGGCCATGCCATCTCACAGAAGCATAGCCCTTGGCCCATGAGGAAGCATGACCAGCAGGAAATTAACTGAACTCCCAGGATTGTGATGATGTGTGTGTGCTGGCATGAAAATGAAGCCCCCTCTGAGCTGCAGATAAGAGAATTCCTCTGGGTCAAGACTTTTATTCACTCTGTGGTTTTTAATTAGCAATCCTGATTTTCCCAAGGATTGCATTAGATCAGCAAATGCTTCTTACACAACTCTCTACCCACTGATCTACTATTGGACAGCCCAGGTCACAAAAATGTAGAAAAAGAAGGGAAATTTGGGATACTGGTGCTTGATGCAAGATGAGATGAGGGAAAGAGCCATGAAACGTCATTCACAAATATTTTAAAGATGTTAAATGCACTCTGTTCACTACAATGACCACTATATTTGTTTAATTAAAGAATACTTTGTCCTGCTTGGCATGAAGCATAGCACTAGCTTTTGCGGGGGTTGTTTTTCACTGTTGTTGTTTAAATGATGAAGTTAATGAAAATCACAGACTGTCTGCCTGCAGAAACAAAATAAAGTCACATCTGGAAACAACTGCACTAGTAATTAAATGGAATTTAATGTGACTAATATCAAAAGAGTAGGCTTTTCTCCCCCCTAGCACTAGGGATGCAAAATTCAAGCTTCTGAGCTGGTCTATTATAATAGTTTTGAGTCAGTGGGTGTTTAGAAGTCATTCTGATACTTATGAAGAAAACCCCCAGTGAGCCACAGAAGGCAAAAAAAAAAAAGGACAAGATCTGCGCAGTTTGAATTTTGAAAACTGGCATAAATTTGACAGTTTTTTTTTTTCCTAAGCAGCCAGTGTTTCAGTTCAATGAAATAAAGGCCTCTTGTTTCCCATACCAATCAAGTGACCTCTTGCCTCGCTGTAATTACTGGTAAACTTCAATATGCAAGCTAAAAGACCACCTAATTAAAAAGTGTAATTAATTTACATAGATCATTCAAAATGGCTAGATTAGATAGCTTATGGAGATAATGTAAAACTCTTTGAGATGCTTTTATTGGCTTCTTTCCCTGCTGTTCCTCAGGTTCTGAGAATTTTAATGGGAATGAGTTTATCAAAGTGGGAAGGGCTTCGAGGTGATGGTTTTAGCTAATCACTCCTAAACGTTTAAAGCTTTGCAATTATTTTCATCAATTACCCAAGTATAAAACAACCAAAAAAGACGGCCTTATCATCCTGCTTGGTGTTGAGTGGCCTAATGTTATTAGTGAATATTTATTAAGTGCCTATTGAGTGCTAGATGCCACTCAAAACACACAGTTATTTTAGAGCTTGCCATGATTAGCAATGACTCCCCTCTCTGGGCTAGACAGCACTTTGATTCTTCTGATCACAGTGACATGGCTGCAGGACCCAAAAGAAAGATACTGGCCAAAGGGTTTCTCTCTCCCTTTACTCACAATTCACAATGCCAAGAAATGTCCTCTATCATCTACTCTTCAGTATAAACAGTGTTGGACTCCAGAGCTTGAGCAGGCCCCTGGGTGACAACAAGGCAGCTGTTCCAATGGTGAGATAGATAGGCGTGTTCTTCTTTCCATGGTGCAGAAAGTGTGGCCCTGAGGTGATATCCAGTTGTAAACTTCTCTCCTTTTACCTGAGTTACAAAGGAAGAAGTTTCTCCCCAATTTATGTACGGAGGCAATATATCAGAAAATTAATCCTGCAGGGGACTTCCCTGGTGGCGTGGTGGTTGAGAATCCGCCTGCCAATGCAGGGGACACAGGTTCAAGACCTGGTCCGGGAAGATCCCACATGCCACAGAGCAAATAAGCCCATGCGCCACAACTACTGAGCCTGTGCTCTAGAGCCTGTGAGCCACAACTACTGAGCCCGTGTGCCGCAACTACTGAAGCCCACGTGCCTAGAGCCCGTGCTCTGCCACAAGAGAAGCCACCACAATGAGAAGCCCGCGCACTGCAACACAGAGTAGCCCCCGCTTGACACAACTAGAGAAAGCCCGCGCGCAGCAACGAAGACCAAACACAGCCAAAAATAAATAAATAAAATAAATAAATTTATATTAAAAAAAAATTAATCCAGCAGGGCTTCTAAACAAAGATGCTGCAGACAATAGATCTGTTAATACAGCCTGTTTTGTGGGGGAGAAGTCCAGGGACCTTGGCAGCACCTTGCCAAAGGACAATAGATACATCATCACCCTTTTAAAATTTCATCTGCTTCTCCTAGGAAGGAAAAATTGTCATGGCGTCAGATGATCTTGGCCTAACTCTACAGAGTTAACCTGAGTGCATCTCATAGCAAGAGCAAATGCCAATATTTTTCTCAATATACTTCACATGGTATGTCATTGTGAGGTGAACTCTATTAAGTCCTTAGTATTTGGGGGCTTTGAGCCATTTGACAAGGAATCTTCCCCTCTCCATGAGATAAGATGTTGTATTATTCTTGTTGGGACCTGATTCTATAGCTTGACTGCTTATGTTGATTAAATGTGTAGCTCCTAAAATTTCACCTTTCTGTCCTGTGTAAACATAATCCAAGTTCCACTTCTCTTTCCACCTCCCTCAGTTTCCTCATTATTATGCTTCAGATAATCGCATCATAATTAAGCATCTCAAGACTTTGACATAATCAGTTAGAATAATAGCAAACATTATTTAAAATAGAGGTTCTCAAACATTGCTGCACGTAAAAATGTCCTGCGAAGTTTTGGGGAAAAAAATCCATATGCCTAAGCTGCCTCCCAGACCAATTAAATCAGAATCTCTAGGAGGAAGGACCCAGGTAACAAGATTATTTCTTGTGTGACTGAGCAATGAAAGCTTCTTGTTGGGGCTTCCCTGGTGGCGCAGTGGTTGAGAGGTCGCCTGCCGATGCAGGGGACACGGGTTCGTGCCCTGGTCTGGGAAGATCCCAAATGCCGCAGAGCGGCTGGGCCCGTGAGCCATGGCCGCTGAGCCTGAGCGTCCGGAGCCTGTGCTCCGCAACGGGAGACGCCACAACAGTGAGAGGCCCGCGGACCGCAAAAAAAAAAAAAAAAAAAAGCTTCTTGTTATATACCTCTGAGTTTTGAGGTGGTTTGTTATGAAACATTATTGTGATTGCAGCTCTGTGATACACCTACTCATTTGTTCCTTTATTCTTGAAATACTGATTGAGCACCTACTATGTCCCAGGGGCTTGCTAGTACTAGGGATACAGTGGAAAACAAGAATGGCCAAGATCCTTGCCCTAGTGCAGTTTATGATCTTGTGCTAAACAAAAAACAAATGATCAAACACATAACTATATAATATCATTTCAGGTATCCGTTAGAGCTGTGGTGACAAATACTTCCACAGCAATGTGAGATCAAGAAAAACAAAGTGTATCCATACCCTGTATCTTACTCAGGATAAATTCCAAATAGATTAAAGACTTCAATTTTAAAAATGAAGAAACCATGGGAGACCCAGAAGCCAAAGAAGAAAAGATTGATAAACCAGACTACATAATACTATTGATAGAAACAAGTATAGTTGATTTACAATGTCGTGTTAGTTTCAGATGTACAGCAAAGTGATTCAGATATATATATATATATTTCAGATATACATATTTTTTTCAGATTCTTTTCCCATATAAGTTATTACAGGATACTGAGTAGAGCTCCCTGTGCTGTACAGTAGGTCTTTGTTGTTTATCTGTTTTATATATAGGAGTGTGCATGTGATGGTTCTTAAGTATAAGAAAAAACACTCCACATGTAATAATAGAAATGCATACTAAAACTGCACTGAGATACCATTATTCACTCATCAGATTGGCAAAGATCCAGGAATTTGATAACATGCTGGTTGGCCAGGGTGTGGGAAAATAGGCCTTGTCATATATTCCTGGTAGAAGTACAAATTGGCCCAACTTCTATGGATGGCAATTTGCTATAAACACTTTGTCCCTGTGCTTCCTTCCACTTCTAGGAATTTATTCTACTGATACATTTCCATGCGTATGAAATGATGTGGCATTTTTAATGGCAAAAGATTGGAAATAACCTAAATGTTCATCAATAGGGGATGGGTTAAATGGATTATGGCACATCCATGCAAGGGAATACTATGTAGCTGCAGAAAAGAATGAGAAGACTCTTCATATACTGATGTGGAAAGACATCTAAATTATGTTGTTAAGTAAAAATAAAATACAAGGTGTGAAATAGTGTGTATAGGTATGCTACCATTTGATAAAAAAGCACATAAAAAGATAAATACATGATAGATACTTACATACATAAATAGGCAGTGAGTGAAAAAAGTTTAAAGGAATATAGAGACATACATACAAATATTTGTATATGCTTCAACTATGTTAGGGAGCATACACAAAAGACAAGTAATTTTTGTTGCCTGTGGGAAGAGGAACTGGGTAGCTTTGGGACATGAGCAAAAAAGAGACTTTTCACTGTTTGCCTTTCTCTAATTTTAGAATTCTAAACCATATATTTATCTACAAAATTAAATTTTTTTAAATACCAAAAATGCAGTATAAATGTGTTTGTAATTAAATACATTTAAAATTTGAAAGAAAATGTTTAGAGGTCAGACTGTGCAGCATAGACAGGACTGATGAGACAGACTCTTCAGGGAAGGACTTGCTGCAGGGGTGACATTTGAAAAAGAGCTGAATGAAGTGAGGGAGTGAGCTCTGGGACTGCTTTGGGGGGGGTGGGGGGGTGGTGGAAAGCATTTCAGGCAGAAAAAAAGCCAATGCAGAGGCCCTGAGGGGGATGCCTGGGATTCGGAGCAGCAGAGGAGAGGCCGGTGTGTCTAGAGTGAAGTGAGAGGGGAGAGTGTTTGGAGATGTGGTCTGAAAGGGGCCACAGCTCTGGCACACGGTCCTTGTAAGTTATGGCAGGGGGCTGGAGTTGATTGTGTGTGATGGGAAGACATTAGAGGTTTTGAGCAGAAGGGTGACCTAATCAGCCTTCCATCCCCCTCTAGGCCAGGAGTAGCCTGAAGGGAGGCAAGGCAAGAGGTAGGGAGAGGAGGAAGGAGGCTACTCAAGGTGTATGGTGCTGGCTTGGACTTACGGTGGTGAGAAATGGGCAGATTTGGGGATATATTTTGAAAGTAGAGCCGAGATTTGCACTGCATTGGATGATTTGAGAATGACTTCAATTCTTTTGGCTTGAGCAACTGGGTGAATACTTAGTGAGTACCTATTGAATTCTGAGCACAAAACAGACATGGCCCTGCCCTCATGGGTACAATGGGAGAGACAGACAATAAACCAGCATGTACTTAGAAAACTCAATAATGACACTGGAAGAGAGCGTCAAGGCTTTAACAGGGAGCTGAGATGGAGGGTAACCACAGAGAGGAAAGGGTGAATTTATTTTATTTTATTTTTATTTATTTTTTTAAATTGAAGTATAGTTGATTTATGATGTTGTGTTAATTTCTGCTGTACAGCAAAGTGATTCAGTTATACATATATATACATTCTTTTTCATGTCCTTTTCCATTATGGGTTATCATAGGATATTGAATATAGTTCTCTGTGCTATACAGTAGGGCCTTGTTTATCCATTCCATATATAATAGCTTACATCTGCTAACCCCAACTTCCCACTCCATCTCTCCCCCAGGAAAGGGCCAATTTAGAGGGTTAAGGAGATCTGAAATCTGAGAAGCAGCTATGTGAAGGATGGGGGGAGGAACATTCAGGGCAAAGGGAGCAGCAGGTGGAAAGGCCTTGAACTAGAAGGAAAATGGTTTTATAAATTTTCACAAGGCCAACAGGGCTGGTGTGTACCAAGGGGCAGTAGGGAGATGGGTGATGATGCTTACTGCCTAGGATATGGAGGAGTTTTAGTGTGTGTGTGTGTGTGTGTGTTTATTTCTGAAAAGCAATGGGGATTAAAGTTTTGTGATTTGATACACCTGGCCTCAGAATTCTGGAAACAAAGGAGGCAGACATGGTTTCCTGCCAAGATGTGACCTAAACAGATTTGGTGCTGGTTACTGCATTATTCCACCAGCACACTCCTTTCTTTCCTTCTAAAATTGGGTCCCCAGTCTTTTCTTTTTTTTTTTTTTTTGTTTGTTTTCAGATACATTTTTTTAACATCTTTATTGGAGTATAATTGCTTTACAATGGTGTGTTAGTTTCTGCTATATAACAAAGTGAATCAGTTATATGTATACATATATCCCCATATCTCCTCCCTCTTGCATCTCCCTCCCACCCTCCCTATCCCACTCCTCTAGGTGGTCACAAAGCACCGAGCTGATCTCCCTGTGCTATGCGGCTGCTTCCCACTAGCCATCTATTTTAAGTTTGGTAGTATATATATGTCCATGCCACTCTCTCACTTCATCCCAGCTTACCCTTCCCCCTCCCTGTATCCTCAAGTCCATTCTCTACGTCTGCGTCTTTATTCCTGTCCTGCCCCTAGGTTCTTCAAGACCTTTTTTTTTTTTTAGATTCCATATATACATGTTAGCATATGGTATTTGTTTTTCTCTTTCTGACTTACTTCATTCTGTATCCCAATCTTTTCTGAGATGAACAACTTTCCCTATCTCCAGATCCTCTGGTGCCCCAGGAAGACAGAGAACCTGCAGTTCTTTGCAGTTCTCTGCAGCCCAGATCAGCTGGTGTCCTGGGACCCCCTTTCATGGCAACTTTTCTCGGCTGCCGGTCAGCCCACTTTTCACCGTGCCCTCTTGAGGTGGAGTGAAATTTGGTGGCTGTGCATAGGGGAAAAAGAACAGGGAAAACAAAATATTAAAATCAAGAGTTCCCAGCCTCAGGCTGACTGCGTGGTGACAGGAAGTGGCCTGAGCACCCGGGCGCAGTGCTGTGTGGGGCGGCCCCCTCCGTCTATCACCTCACCAAATTTCAGAAGGGGAAGAAGAACGACTTAATGGTGCACTGATGAGCTGATCAATATTCTCAACTTACCTCTTTAGCTCCAGGGCCCAAATTGAAAATGGGACTGTGAGAATCTCCCAGGGCTGCCTTGGGGCACATCCCTGCCCCTGAGGAGCAGCGGCTTCTTGATAAGGAGGTTTGGGGCACCCGCCCAGGCGCTCCCACTGCTTGGGCGCTTACAGACCTGTCCACAGCTCCTCCAGGCGCCAAAGGCATTGGGCCTGGTTAGACTATTACCCCTCGTGGACACCCCCAAACCTCTACCCTGGATTAGGCCCAATCCTGTTGTTTCCAGAATCACTGTGGTCAGTAGTACAACTTCTCAGAAAGAATATGGGAGATTTGAACACGAATGGATGGGAATTAAAAGGGTAAATGACCAGTGGTTAGGACTCCTTCCACAGCAGGGAGCCTGTGTTCGATCCCTGGTTGGGGAACTAAGATCGCACAAGTCCACGCAGCAAAAACAAAAACAAAAAAACGGTAAATGACAAACATAGCAATAGCTATCACAGAAACAGCCTTACTATACGTGTTCTACATTAAGCCCCTTAAGTCTCAGTGTCATGAGATGAGTACTATGACTACCCCCATTTTACAGATCATTTAGGTAAGCTCTGCAAGTAAGATCTTTTAATGAGACTACATTTAATGCTTGATGGAAATTTCTTCCTGATCCTAGAGGTTTCTATGAAATAAATTGGGGTTAATACAGGAGAGTGGAAACAGACCTGGGGGTTTGAAACTGGACCCCCAGCCCTAATTCTCCACTAGCCGCTGTGAGACCTTGGCTCGTCTGGGCCTCAATTTCTCATCTTTAAAGATAGAAATGTTAGGGCTTCCCTGGTGGTGCAGTGGTTGAGAGTCCGCCTGCCGATGCAGGGGACGTGGGGTCGTACCCCGGTCCGGGAAGATCCCACATGCTGTGGAGCGGCTGGGCCCGTGAGCCATGGCCGCTGAGCCTGCGCATCCGGAGCCTGTGCTCCACAACGGGAGAGGCCACAACGGTGAGAGGCCCGCGTACCGCAAAAAAAAAAAAAAAAGAAATGTTAGGCACTAATCCCTAAGGACTCTTGTGGTTCTGACAGCGTAGGACCCTTCTTACAGCATCCTCTGTTTTGTCTACATCAAATTCCAGTGCCCTGTCCAAACACTGAGTCCCCCACCACTGATGAATCACATGGGCCCACTTTCCAGGACTTTAACCTGAGCATGGAGCTGGAGAGGGAGAGCCCGACTTCATTCGCAACAGCTGTGCTGGGCTCATCACCCACAGGGCCGCTGCGACACCTCACCATCAGTCTCATTCTGGACTGCTCTACGCAAAGCTGGCCTGGTTAACCCCACCCTGAATGAGGGGCATGATTTCCAATAGTAATGAACTCTCCTTCATAATCCAGATTGCTTCATAAGGGTAATTTGATTCGGGAAATCTGATTCTCAACTGCTATTGACCATCTAGGCCATTCATTCATTCTTCTTTTCATTCATTTACTCATTCATTCAACATTTTTTTCAACATTATTATGTATCAGGCACTATACAGGGCTCCAGGGATACTAAGGGAAGAGGACAAAGTTTCAGCCCTCACGGTGCTGTAATTCTACTCAGGAAAGAGGCAATAACCACATAAGCATGTAGCACCATTTCAGGTAGTGATAAGTGCTATGCTGAAAAAATAAAGCAGGGTAAGGTATGAAGGATAAAGAATGATGGATATTTTGACTCTTTGGGGGGACTTCTTCAGGTTTGGAGAGGGGATTTGGGGAAGACTTCTCTACAGAGGTAACATTTAAGCAGAGACTTGAATGAAGAGAGAGACCTAACCAGGTGAAGGTTTCAGGAAGAAGGAACAAATAAGGTACGATGGCCCTGAGGTGGGAACAAGGATGGCAAACCTGATAATAAGTGTGCCTCTGGGTAGTGACCTTCCCTCTGGGGATGGAGGTGGGGGCCTGCCTTCCTAATCGGACTGGTCAGAGGTTGCAAATTACAAGTATGAGCTGCAGGGAAGGAATCTCATACAGTGTGGCTTTAAAAAGACAGGCTTACCCCTAACATTTGCAGGATCTGGAGCGAGAGCCCAAATAGGAGACCAAATACTATATGTCTAAGTATTTTAAAATTATCAATCAAGCTAACAAACTTTTACATGAAATATGTTCTATCTTCTTATCTTGACAAATATATCTTCATAACAACCTATGAGTTCAAGTTCAAGTTTATAATTTTTGGAGTCCTAGCCCCCAAGCTCTGGGCTTGCCCTGTCCTCCCTTCCTACTCACCAGCTGCATCCAGTGCAGCAAGGGGCCTCCCACATGCACAAGTGGTCACCCTCGCCCCATTGTCCAAGCTCCGGCAGCATCCCACCACAAACAGCTGCCCCTCAGGCCCAGGGGTGAGCATACTGCAGATGGACTGGCATAGGAAGAGGCCCACACAAGACCTGGAAGCAGGAGCAGGACTGTTGGGCAAGGCATTCTTTAGCTCCAGGTGGTCTAGAGGGAGTAGAGCAGGCTCTGCATGGGCTGCGGCTGGAGAGGGTCCAAGGGGGCCATTTAAAGCCAAGGTCCAAGGCAGGGGACATCTTCTTGGCCAGGTACAAGGGTGATACTGTAGGTACTTCCTGAATGATTATTGTTTTTTTAAAAAAGGCATCCTTCATGCAGAATCAAGCTGGGAACCAGGGAATGAGGGATGTGGTCAAGGTGTCAGAGAAGGCTAGACCTTTGGGACAAGAGTGAGGAAGAGTTGATAGATATCTTGGACTTTTTAACCTGAGAAGCTTACAAATTTCTTATATTCTCTGTGTTTATTTCATCTTTGTTCTCTTGACACCTATAGGAAACTTTGAAAATTCTATTTAGTCTTGGTTAAGGGAACCCAGGGAAAGGTCTCCATCTTTGCTTGAGCCAGAATATTTGTTTTTTGGTTTTTTTTTTTTGGTTTTTTTTTTTTTTTTGCAGTACACAGGCCTCTCACTGTTGTGGCCTCTCCCGTTGCAGAGCACAGGCTCTGGATGCGCAGGCTCAGCGGCCATGGCTCACGGGCCCAGCCGCTCCGCGGCGTGTGGGATCTTCCCGGACCGGGGCACGAACCCGTGTCCCCTTCATCGGCAGGCGGACTCTTCAACCACTGCGCCACCAGGGAAGCCCGAGCCAGAATATTTAAGGGAGCAGCACCACCTGGAGGGATGACAGGAACTCAAGTGGAAGACCCTAAAGAAGAAGGTGAAGCTTGTGTGTGTCTCCCAACCCCTCACCTCCACGCACACTCCTGAAAACGTTCTTTCCAGCGTTTACCTTGGAGATGCTAAGAAAAGGGACCCTTGAGTGCAATGAGACTACTAGAGGCTCCCAGTGTCTGCTCTTCCTTTTTCTCTCTCAGTAACAGAACCCCAGTGTTACCTGGAACACGAGTGTCCAGTATAAAGGCTTTGTTTCCCACCCTTCCTTGTAGCGAGGTCTGATCATTTGACCAAGTTCTAGTCAATGAGGTTGAGTAGAAGTGATGTGTACAACTTCAACTTGTTCTTTTAAAGGACAGAGGTTCCTCTCCTCTTCTTCCTTCTCCCTTCTTGCTGGCTGGAATGCAACATGGTGGTGGGCCATCCTGAACAACATCGACAAGGGGACACCCTTGCAGTCAGAATAAGAAAGAAGGAACTGGGTCTATGACACCATAGACCTACCAGGGCAGTCTTGGCTTTCTTGCATCTGGACTATTAAATGAGAGAGAAATAAACTTCTATCCTATTTAAGCCGCTGTTGGTTTTGCTGGTGTTGTTTGTCTCTTTTATAGTTGCTGAATCCTCACTCCAGCAAAGATAGCACTTTTACCACCTGTGGGAGGAAACAAACTTCACAAGTCTAATTTCCCCTGGATAAAGGACTTCCTTTTATTTGTCTTGAAGGCTGTGGGTTGTCTCCTAATTCATGTTTATCCTCTTGTAATTCTTCCTGAATTATATAGACTTTGATCACATCACCCCTCAGCACACGTCTTTCCAGTTGACATTCTTTGAGTTTTAGTCCGACCTCATGGAGAACGCCTCTGCATTTTCCTAAAATTCGATGACTTCCATTTTATTATCTGCTTTCAGTAAAATGGTACCATGGGCTATTGTTTTTGGGCTGGGAATCGGGTCCAGAATCGACAAATGATTACTGAATTGAATTAAGTTGAATTGAACTTCAAAAAGCAGTTTCTCTTTAAAGAAACAAAATGAACTAAGTTCAAGTTTCCAGACTCCATAGCCCAGGTTTTCATATGCTATCTCAAGTAGACAACATGAGGCCATGGAAGGAATTAGGACATGGAGAAAATTCCTCTACAGGAACACTCTTCATCTTCTGCCCCCATCCCACCTCCATTTCCTGGCTAATTCCTATATACCCTTCATGTCTCAGCTTAAATAGCACTTCCCAGGCTCCTAGACCAGGTTGCTTTCCTCTGTGTTAGTATCTCATAGCCTCTGATACTTGCTCTTTATTATATAGATCATGTTTGTATTTATTCCTCTGCTGGCTATCATTTTTGGTCAACTGTAAAGGCATGACTACACCCATTGTGTCCATAGGTCCCAGCCCAGTGCTTGGCTCCCAGTCAGTGCTCAATAACAATTTGGGGAACTTCCCTGGTGGCGCAGTGGTTAAGAATCCGCCTGCCAATGCAGGGGACACGGGGTCAAGCCCTGGTCCAGGAAGATCCCGCATGCCGCAGAGCAACTAAGCCCGTGCGCCACAACTACTGAGCCTGCGCTCTAGAGCCCAAAAGCCACAACTACTGAGCCCACATGCCACAACTACTGAGGCTGCAAGCCACAACTACTGGAGCCTGTGCTCCGCAACAAGAGAAGACACTGCAATGAGAAGCCCGCGCACCGCAACAAAGAGCAGTCCCTGCTCGCCGCATCTAGAGAAAGCCCACATGCAGCAACGAAGAACCAACAACAGACAAAAATTAATTAATTAATTAAAAATAAATAAATAAATAACAATTTGGTAAGTGAATGACTGAATGAACAGCCAATGAATGAATAGATGAGCGATGAATAGCATTATCCTGACTCCTCTCATACCCTGTATCTAGAAGCAAATCCTAGGCTCTTCCTAAGAAAAACGTTTAGATTCCAACCACTTACCACTTTCTCTACTGCTCTCATTCTGGTCCAAGCAACCATCATTTCTCCCTTGGATTATTGCATTTGGCTCCTAACTGGACTCTCTACTTCCACTTCCCTTCTCTCCTCCCCTCCAAAACACACACCAATCTTTCAGTACAAATTCAGAGGAAGTGTGAGGATGAGGGGCAGGTCATAAGTGAAGGCCATGTTGAAGAGAGAAGTTATGTGCCTCCCAGAGCAGGAAACCCATAGAGCCACCTTTTTAATGTTTTAACTACTTCAGGTAAAGACTACAGTTCTCGGTCTCCATTGAGATAGATTTTGGTCAATGCATTGTAAGAAGAGGTGATAGATACATTTTTGAGCCATACCCTTTCTAAGGGTATGAACCTTCCTCTTCATCTCCCTTTCCAGCTGCCTGAAATACAGAGGTGATGGCAGGAGCTGGAGCAGCCATCTTAGACCACAAGATGAGAGCCAAATGTTGAGGAAGACAGGACAGCAATAAAGAAGGCTGGGTTTTCAGTCTTTTGGAGCTGCTTTGGAAAGTGAGCCTTGGATATCAGCCTTGGAAAGTGAGAGAGAAATAAAATTCCATCTTGTCTAAGCTACTGTAATTTGGGATGGCTGTTAGAGCAGCCTAATATGTATCCTAACTAATACATCTTCCTTTCCCTAATGCAGCTGCTTCATGAGAGTGAAAAAAAGATTATGTTAGGAAAGTGTATATGGAAAATTCAGTATCCCTTCTAATGGGTAACTTGGGGACATCTTGAAAATTAAGGGAGAGGTGGAGAATAAACCCTTGCTCTGAAGCAGCCAGATGAGAACTATCTTCTGCCCAGAAAAGACTCTCTGGTTCCATATGTCAGCATCTTGGGAAAGTGTGGGAGGGCGGAGAAGGCAGCTCTGCTGCTTGGTTTCAGGCCCTAATGTGTAAAATGCCTTTGAAGAGTGAATAAGAGAATTAGCTTAAGCTCTGGATTCTGGGGCTTTAGTGGGCTTAAGACAGAGTTTTAATCACCCGTCAGTCCCTGTGGTCCCAGTGTGTGAATTTTAATCACGTTCAATTGCATCACCACCCAGGACCAGGTCTGTGTATTTATGACCCACCATTGTGTGAGGCTGCTGCCCTCCCCAGCCAGAGTGCCAGCTGCCCACGACCTGCATCTGGGAAGGCAAGATGCTGCCCACAAGAGCTGCCCACCGACAAGGTAGTTTTCCTGACAATTCTCTACAACATGAGAACATTGTATGTACGTTTGGATTAATATCAACCTATATTTGAGTCAGATGGAAGATGTGAATTTGTTATAAATTTGTTAAACTGCACACATCTGCTAACCAGTTGTTTTCTTGGAACTTACTGGTCTGGCAATTCAGTTTTGATTCTTGACCCAGCTTCTCCCTAGGTTCAGATTTATTGATAGAACTCCTCTGGATACCTGTCTTATTTCTTCTCCAAAAGTCTTAATCACAAATATTAAGGATTCACCTGCATACCACTCTTTCACACACTGGGGCAATTGGGGGGCCTGAACCCCCCAAGTTGTTTGCAAATATATGTCTTTTAATGGGAGGAGGTGCATAGCTTTAATCAGATTCTCAAAGGGATCTGTGACCCAAGAAAAAATTTTCTTTTAAGTGCAAGAGTTACCATCAGAGCTAGGGAGCTGATTATGAAAGTAGTAATTTTGGACACGCCCAAATCCTCCTCTCTCAAGCTTCCCACTCCCACCAGACAGATACGGAAGTCGTTTATCTAGGCAATTTGCCCTGCCTTGCATTCCCCTTTTAAAATGGGAACATTCTATAAAGGGTATTACATTAACTCCTAACACCTAAGAAAGTTAATTTATCAAATTACTTTCTTCCTCAGGATCCCAGGTTCCCGGGTAGAAAAAGAATATTGATTGAGAAGGTGGGAGGGTCAGAGCACATTAAAACAAGCTACTTCTCGGGTTTACCTCTGCCTCTCACAGGGTGTAAATGCCTGATGGCCACAGTCCACCAGGGCTGAAAAACTTAGTGCAGGGAATGCTGGACTGTAAGCTCCACCAGGCCAAGGATGCATCTCTCTGTCCGCTTCTCACTCCCCAAGGCCCATCACCGTGCCTAGCTCATAGCAGGTGCTCAGCAAATATTGGTTAGATGAATAAGGAAAAGTGCCTCAGCTGCCTCATTAGTCGCTTTGTGTGGATAATGTGTTTCCTTGTCCAACTGAGAATGGTTCTAAATGATAAAACTGAATCAAGAAGGTTAACAATCTAATTAGAAATAAGTACTGAAGTATCACCGCATCTGGACATTGGGAACATGCATGTGTACACACCTTGATGTAAAGAAGGAATTCAGAGGCTGTCCTAAACCTAATAAACCAGAAAGGTCAGAGCTACCCATTTAAGAAATCTTTGGAATAACTTATTCAAATCTTTTTTTTTTCTATGAGGCGCTTAAAACAGAGTTGGTGCCTTTTCAGTACTTTAATAAAGTTTGGAAACAATATGGAGAGACTGAGAATCCCAAGGCCCTTCCTCGCAAGGACTCTAAAGTCAGTGAAGACGCGGCGTTTGCCGCGTTCAGACGCGCCCACGGTGATGCCCTCCTGCCCCGGCACACACGAAGTCACGTCCACCCGAGAGGCTTCTACCTGCGCCCACAGGTTTCCTGGACGGCCCCTCGGCCTCCGCAGCAGCCAAGGGCTCCTCGCTCCGACCGGTTCCTCCAGCGACCGTTGTCCTCGGAGCAGTTGGCTCAAACCCGGCTCCCGACGCCGATCGGGCCGGACAGCCGGGGCCTCGGAGCAGCCGGCCGCCCCCTCAACTTGCACAGCCGCCTCTGTCCGCCCCGGCCGGCCCGACGGCGCGGCGGGCCCGAGAGAGGAGGCCGCGCGGCCGGCGCTGCGCCCCCTGGGGGCCGGGCGGGACCGGCCCGGGTGCCCCTCCGGGACTGCGGGACCGCGGGACGGAGGCCGGGCTTGGCGGCGGCCACCTCGGGCGAGCGGGCCGGGCCTGCAGAGGAGTTGGGCTATTTTGTAACTGCACCATCCATCCAAGCCTCATTACCACCTCTTAATGAGACCCCTTTACTCCGTGACGTGCAACCGCTCCATCTCATTAAGGAAATCGCTCTTCAATGCTGATTATTTTATTTGCAGCCATAATTATATTTCTTTCAGCTAAATCACGGTTTAATCGAGCCCACATGGAGGGCAGCAGCACTAATTACGGCGGGGGATGCGGTGGCGGCGGTGGCGGGCGCCGGCCGGCTTGGGGGAGCGGGTAGGGGGTGCCCGGGCGGCGGGCGCGGCCGGGGGTCTGCGGGCTGGGAGGGGCGCGGGCGAGGGGCGGGGGCCCGGGCTCAAACACAACAACTTATTACTTCTAATTCCCCAACTGTCACCAAATCACCTGCACGAAACAAGAATCTAATTTGTTAAGCTGGCATGTCTGCCGATGGAAGATCGATCTTCTCTGTAGATTTCTCTAATTGAGTGAATATAGACGCCCGGAATTAGCCGCACTCGGGCCGCAGGGAGGGGGCAAGGGAAGGGGCGGGTAGAGAGAAATGGGGGGGGGAGGGAGAAGAAAAAAGAGAGGAAGGGGAACAGAGAAAAGGGGAGAAAGAGAAAGGGGGAGAAAGTGCAAGAGAAGACTGAAGGACGGAGGCAAAGAGTAAGAGAGAAAGAGAGGAAGGAATGGGAAGACGAAAAGGTAAAAAAAGAGAAAGAAGAAAAAGAGAAAGGAGGAAGCTAGCATAAAGGAAAGAGAAAAGGGGGAGTAAAAGGAAAGAGGAAAAAGGAAGCAAAAGGAGGAGGAAGGGCAGGACGGTAAAGGAGGGAGAAGACCGGGGAAAAGAAAATTCTACTTGAAGAAGGCTCACTCCCCGTAGAATTATATCTCCCTCCCCCAAACCTTCCCCCACCAAAGTGTAAAATAGCTAGAGAAGGCTTTCGCCGTGTCCCTCTTAGGTTGGGACTAGCTGCTTGTGAAAAGAAAAAGGTTGGGACGGTGGAGCGGGGCGGGGAGAGAGTGGGGAGGGGCGGGCCCCGGCGGCTCCAAGAAATGGCTCACAGAATTACATTTGTTTTTCTTGTGATTTTATTAAAAGTCACTCCTCATCTCCAGAATGCGTGAAAATATCTACTTTCCACTCAGATACACCGCATTAACTTGTTGGAGGCGAATTTGTTTGTTTGTCTATTTTATTTATTTGCTAGATAAGATTGATGCAGTCTTATTAGCGCTATATCTAGTTATAGAAAGAGATAAGGATGAGATGTTTTTCTTTTTATTCCAATTACTAGCCTTGTCACCTAACTGAATAACTGATATATGATTATTTATCCTGAGTAAATAGAAATCAGAAAAGCAGAGAACTTAACACATTCAAACAAAATCTCTATGTCACTTATTATATGCCGTGTGGCTGATTGGGGCCACTAAAATTACAGGGCTAAAGGCAAAAAAGAGGAGATACGGAGTCAGGGGGCGGGTACTGAAAAAAAATAACCAAGGGAGCCGTTCCAGCGCCCAAGAAGAGTCATCAGGTGGACTGCATGGCTGTAGTTTGCAAACTCGAATGTATGGGAAACTGTTTACTGCAGCGGAAAAAAAAAATTATGTTGACTCGTGTATCGCCACAGGCTTCTGGGAAGGGTAGGAAATCAGACTCCTTGGGAGCGAGTTTTCGGCCCCTCCGCCAGCGCCGGTACAACCCCGCGGTTCGCGTGAGCAGGCAGTGGACACACACTGCCCACACAAGCGCACACACAAGTACACGTGTCAAACACACGCAGCCCCCGCTCCCTACGCCAAAAAAAAAAAAAATGAAGCCTGGAATGTGGGTCCTTGGCTTTTAGCTCCCAGGCTGGGGAGCTAGGGTCCCATAAGCAAGGAGTTTTTTCGGCCACAGGCTCCGCGGCGACATCAGTGGAACAACCCTGGCTGGAGCGGCCCGGAGTCCCGGCACTCCTCGCCCGGAGAGGACTGGAGAGTGCACTTGGGGGCTGGGCCCAGGCCTGTTTGGCTAGGGGTTAGAGGCGCTCACTCGGCCCCTCGGGAGCCGCGGCCCAAAGGCGAGCCGAGGGTGCTTTCTTTCGCAGTGGCCGGGCCGGAGTCCTCAGCCAAAGCCTCTGTGGCTATGGTCTCTTTTGCTGGGGACCTCGAGAGTGTTCTTTTAGGCAGAGAAGTGTGGAAGCGCCTGTCACCTCTTCCCAGAGACTTGACTGCCCTCCCAGATCCTTTCCCTTCCACTCACCCCATCCTCTCATCGACTCCCCCCAGATGAGACATCAAGCCATTCCAAACTTCAGTGTGGCCAGAAGTGGACCACTGACCCCTTTCCGGGAAGGGGGTGGGGCGGTGTGGGTGAGGGCTGGCAGAGCAACGGTTCCAGGCACCCGGGGATGTGAAAGCTGTGGGAGAAAGTGGTCACCATTGTTTCAAGCACAGTGGACTTGAGAGCTTCCTGGGTTTTTTTCCTCGAGTATTTGCCCCTACTCTTTATTCTGTTTGAGGTTTTAAGGTAGGCCTGAGGAACACGATCTGATTTGCCATTGCGTTTGGGTTATTGCATATCTAGAAAAGTAAACAGGAGTGTTCAAGTCACTTGATTTGTTTTCTGTAAGCAAATAATACCCAAAAGCATGGCTGTAATTTACCACGAATTAAAATTGATTCTTTTCATCAGGCAAGAAAATAGGAAAATGTGAGATCGTTAATTATTGAGGGAGGCGCTCCTCATTAAATGGAACAATGTTACAATTCAGCATTTAATAGCAGGAATGTGAATAATAACGCGCCATATTTCATCCCACTGTCTGCAAAAAAAAGAGAGAGAGAGAGAGAGTAGTTTACAAACAGCTCAGGCAGCCGAAAGTTACGTTTAATAAACACCCAAGGCTTCTGTAAGTGGAAAAAGCAATTAGGGCACTGGGCATACTACCCAATTCTTCTGAAGCATCTGGTATATATTTTTATTCTCTCTGTGTCTCTACAAAGGATTTGCAATGAACGCAGAAATACAAGTAGAGAGAAAAATCAGAATTACAAACCTAATCAGCATAAACCCATCATTAAAGCACTTGCTGCATGGATCTCCCATACCATCCCACCTCTCGATCCAGCCACCACTATGTTTCTAAATCTTGCTCTGGACCAGGATGGCAAAGCAGGATGAAAGGAACCGATTTTGTAGTTGCTGTGTTTGTAGTTTACATAGTCAGCCTTCAAGGTTTTGTTTTGTTTTGTTTTAAAAATATATATCTCCCAGAAAGCCGCCTTCTTTCAAAACTACAAAGTTCTCTGGCTCTGTCTGGGTGTGCGGCCCGGCGGCAGTGGAAACGGATTGCCTGGACTTTAAATGCTCTTTGTGCTTCGTTAAAAAGTAGAAGGGGGAAAAAAGAGAAAGAAAAAAATGATTTCCCTGTGCATTGCCCCTTGGCAGGCTCTTGTACAAAATTCAATCTCTATTTTTTATGAGAAGTAAACTGTCTAAATAAATTTTATTAGGGGCAACCAATATACTTTCTAGTAGTTCCCTTTGTTCTGCTTCTACGTGTGTGTAACAATCTAAAACCTATTTATTGAGGAAAAATCACTGGATCCGTCATAGAAAATCCTTCTACTTTGCTTTGAAGTGATTTCTGAAGACATTCTTGTCATTCCGAAGATTTGGGGGCCATTGCGTTGAAGCCTCGCCTTGTTAGGGACTCCAGTTCCCATGATCGTGTGGGAAATGCCTTAAATTATCAACAGCAATGGGCCTGACCGGCACTTTCCCGGCTTCCCGAGGAACGTGGGAAGATGACGAGGAATAAAACTCTGTTAAATACATCTCAGGCGCTGCCCAGGTGGATTCAGACATTGGCCAAAATGAGCTGCAGAGAGGGAACCGGGCGCGGGGGCGAGCATTTTACGTCCAGACTATTGTCATTTTCCTCGCCACGCCTGCTGGCAGCCGGCTCCTGACTCGCGGTCCAGCTCCAGCTTGCGCTCGACGCCCCCATAACACCCCCGTCACCCCCTCCCAACTCTCAGATTTCCCTCTTTTTTTCTCTTTCCTTTTCCCCTCTCCCCCCACCCCTACCCCCAGATGCTTATGCTCTGAAGTCTTGGAAGAAATGATTTAGTTTGTTTATACTGCTATAAAAATCAAGACCAATAGAAAAGTCATAAAATGAAGCGAGCTATCAATCACGCCGCAACATTGTTATTCAGCGGTTACTAACAGAGATGGATAATCCTTTGATTTCGTCCCATTGTTATTACTCTGATGTCTTCACATTAACTATTACACATTTATTTATCGACTTGAAAGATGCAACAAAACAGAATATACGAGCGTGTGCGTGTGGGAGAATGCTGCACGGTCCGCGGCTGTTCTGGGGGCGGCTGTGGGATGAGGACACGAGCGCTTGTGTGCACACACGTGTAGGCCCCGCACCCGTCTCCTTCTCTCTCCAGGTGGCGGCCTCTCCTCCCTCCCTCCAGACAGGGTGCCGAGCCAAGGCTGTACCTCCTTCCGCGGACCTGCCGGTTTGAAGGATTAAGGTGTTGCCGCCAGGCCTCCAGTCTCTAACTCTGACACTTCTCCCCACCTCTGCCCCTGCGTTCTGCTCTTAGATACCCCCAAGCCCCACCCCGGTGGGCACAAACCCCCTTCGAGTCCCCGGGAACTTGGAGCCAGGTGCGCGCTCTGGAACCACGTCCAGGGAGCACGCCGCCCCGCCCAGGGCCGCTATCCTGCCTCGTGCAGCGCTCACCGCGAGCCGTAGCTTCTAGATTTGGGGCTTTGTTTGGGGAAAGGAAAGCTTTTATTGGAGGGATTCTATCTGCTTTAGGTCTAGGTATTCTCCTCCCAAGCAAAGCCTTTCTCGCTAGGACACTAGGAGCTTGCCGAACACCCTCAAGGCTCCCAAACTAGCCGCCGCCGCCGCTCGGACTCCGCCGAACCGCAGCCCCCGTCCCACTTAGACCGCTTTTGCAGCAGCTTCGGCGGCCGCTGAAGCTCGGCCAAGCGCGCAGCTTCGGCGGAAGCGGCCTCCGCTGCTCGGAAGGAACCGCTGTGGCTGATTCCCGACACTCACACGTGTGTGTGGATGTGCGCGCGCGCGCGCACGTGTGTGTGTGCATGGGAGGAGGGGAGTGGGCTGCAGGAGAGAAGAGGAAGGGAAACTGCCCCAGAGTTCGGCTTGCCGCCTCCTTTGTCTCCTTGCTCGGTCCCTGTCACATACACATAGCTAAGGACACACACACACACACACACACACACACACACACACACACACACACACTTCCTCTCGCATCTGCTCTCAGGCAGCATTTCCAATGTTTTGTGTAAGTCAATTGGACGGCGAACAAAAAAAGCCATTTGCTCGGTATTATTTAAAACAGACTTCATAGGGCCACCCTTTTGTGGAAGCTTTATTTGCACTAAATGACTAATCTTAATTGCATCACTCTCGAATTAAAAATCAATGTTAATCAAGTTGAGAGTAGTAAACATCAGTTTTCATTGTGCCTGGGAAGAGGGCATTTTTCTTGTGTTGCAAATAAAAATACAAGTCAAATAACTTTAAAAGGGCATTATGTTCTGCTACAAATACAATTGAAACGGATTGTTTAGGAGCAGATCAGAAATGGTACAGAATTTTGCACTTAATTTCCTCAGTTATCATTTACAATAAGAACCTCCAGTCCTGACAGCCAAGTCTAAACAGTAGTAAATTAGTACAAATTTATACTGATTTTACTCTAATAATCGTAATAAAAGCTTATAGATTTGGCACTAATTACATAAATGCCTAATGATCTTGAAAATTACTCTGGTTAGAAATATATTACTAATCTAAACTTTGTTGTTGGCTGGCTCTGAAAAATCAGAACATTAGAAATGGTTCGCTTAACTTGTGCAAAGCACTTTAAATTGTTCAAGTAGTTTAACATATTCGAGAGGAAAATAAAGAGCATTTAACTTTATGTACAGCCTAAGGTGGAGTTGGAAGCCGAGCTGAACTCAGAAACTTTGACCAAAGGAGCGGGCTGTGGGCCAGGATGCAAGCGTGGGCCGGGCGGAGCAGCAGAAGCCGGGCTCGAAACGTGCAAAGTGCAAGAATCGGCACTGCGCACGGGTCCTTGAAGCAGACGTCGGGGCCTGGCAGCGCCGGGGGAGTCGACTGCTGTTTTGCTCTCTAGGCCCTGCCGCGGGGCTGGGACTCTGTAGGCCCGGGGTCCCAGCCAGGGCGTCTGGACCCTAGGCGCAGGTCTGCTGGGCGGCAGCGAAGTCTAGGCGCTGTCTGGAGGGCGCGGCGTGCCCTTGTTGTGCTCGGGATCGGCAGGCCTGCGCCAGCGGCAGGCCAGTGTTGCCCAGCGCGCTGGTGGGGGCTACTCTCGGGTCACCAGGGGGTCATGCCCTGCTCTGTCCCCTGCCCTGCCTCTTTCCCAGGAAGACCCTAGCTCAAAGAGACAGAGCTGCGCCTTTGGAGCGAGCAGGGCGGAACAAGGAGAAGGAAAGGTGTGCCTGGAGGAAATCCCTGGGAAGAACTATCGGAGGTCGGGCCGAGAAGCCCAGGGCGAGGGCAAGGCGGCCGCCGCTGCTTTAGCAGCTGCTCGGGGCTGGAGCCGCCAGGGCTGCCGCTGCCGCCGCCTCCTCGGGCGGGCGCGGGCGGGCGGGCGGAGTGGGGGACTCTCCGGGCGCTGACATTTGCAGGCTGCCCTCCTGATTGGTCCCCTCGCCGAGCTGCTCACGGGTTCATTCAACTGTTAAGCACCTCCCCGTCTCTCTAAAGGACATTATAATGCAAGAAGCCCCCTTTTTAACCACAAACCGAATTTTCTTTCATTTAGGTGATCTATATATATCTATATCGTATAGCTTATAGCTTATATCTATTTTAAATAACTTAAAACCGCTAAAATTTGGGGGGGAACAGCTTTCACCCTGGAGCGGTGCGCGATGCTGTCTCACGCCGACCTCCTGGACGCCAGGCTAGGTGAGTGCGCGGCTCTCGCCCAGGCAGCCAGGAGAAGCCCCGGCAGGAAATTGTCAATTTGTTCCTTATTTTACCTTAATGTGCCCTAAATGGACTAATTTCTTTAAAAGTAATTGTGCTGCATTAAAGTTTAATTTGATTTAACATCGTCTTTTTAAAAAATCTATGGAATATGTAGATCCAGAGGAGTTGGGAAATGTTGTTACTTTTTGTTTTTCTTATTTTCTCTCTTTCCCCCTCCCCCTTATTTTTTTTAAGGGAACGACCTACCCCGTGATAATTTGTTTGGAGGCATTTTTCTTTCTCTCTTTTCACCTCCTATTTGTGTTAATTTGAGATTTCTTTCTTCTCTTTTTCCCTCTCTTCCTCTCTCCCCACTACCTCTTTCTCTCTTCCTCGTCTGAGTATGGTTGAATTTGTAAAAATCGGTCTTGAAGGAGAAGCCGCTGCAGTAGAAGCGGATTTGCTAAGTGTGCTCATTGAGAAAGGAGAAAAGCCAGATTCATCCTCACGGGCATCCGGCCTGCAAAGGGACCCGTCATTGCCAGTGGCCGAGAGGAATGCGCCTTTTATTTCTCCGGAAAGAAAAGTTGAATTCTCTAAAGCTTGATTCACTGTTATGTCTAGAGAGTTTACTTGAGTTTCCTTAATGCTGTCTGGGTTACTGGGCTCAGGGTTTCCGGTTTGGGAATCTTTGGTGATGGATGTGACTCCATTTTCCAAACACTTTCTCTGATTTGAGGGGGAGGCGGAGCTGATTTGGGTTGATTTCGGGAGGTGGAAAGCTTGGAGACTTATTCATCTTCCGAGAAAGTGAGAGGGAATCAACTGAGGGCCGGAGGTAGAGTTCGTCAGGCTGCCTGAGCGCAGGTGGGGCAGCAACGAAGGAATCGTTTAATTTTTCTTTCTTTTCTTTTCTTTTTCCCCTCCTGGTCGAAGGATATGCTCTTGGGTTGCTGGGGCACCAGGGGTACGGTTCATGAAAGGGACTCCGAGGCATGTTTCATTGCCGGGACTGGGAGTGTTTCATTGTGGGAGAGAAGAAAGCATGTGCTGTTTACTACGGGACCCCGCGGCGGAGAGAGGGGAAAGGGCCGGGAGACGGTATTACAGCCTGGCTGTCCAAATCCTGGGGAACCCAGCTGAGCATCCCGGGAGATTGCTCCGTAGGGCAACCGCGGGCTCAGAGGGAGCCGAGGATGGGGCTGAAAAAGGACCGCGCGGGGAGAACAGTCCCTCCTGGCATGGCCAGGACAGTAGTGACCACCATCCCCTTGCCTCCTCAGGTATGAAAGATGCCGCAGAGCTTCTGGGCCACCGGGAGGTGGTGAAGTGTAGGCTGGGTGTGGGGGGCTCCGACCCCGGGGGCCATCCGGGGGACCTAGCGCCCAACTCCGACCCAGTCGAGGGAGCCACTCTGCTGCCCGGGGAGGACATCACCACAGTGGGCTCTACGCCGGCCTCTCTGGCGGTGAGCTCAAAGGACCCGGACAAGCAGCCGGGGCCCCAAGGTGGCCCGAACCCCAGCCAAGCAGGTCAGCAGCAGGGCCAACAGAAGCAGAAGCGCCACCGGACGCGCTTCACCCCGGCGCAGCTCAACGAGTTGGAGAGGAGCTTCGCCAAGACTCACTACCCCGACATCTTCATGCGCGAGGAGCTGGCGCTCCGTATCGGGCTGACGGAGTCCCGAGTGCAGGTACGCTGGGCTTGGGCGCCAGGGCAGAAGACAAGGAGGGGGCGGGTGGACTTGGGCAAAGGAAGCTGGGTCTTTCCTTCCCTTTCAGGGATCCTGGGCTGCGCTTCCTCTACCTATGCTTTCCTGGGTCAAGTTAGCTCCTCTGCCCGCAAACTGGCCCCATCGATGGACAGACAGTGCCCCCATCTCCTGCCAGTATAGCCACATCCCCGCAGAAACTCCTCAAAAGCGAAGCCGGCGTCGTTCAATTGCTAGGTCTCTTCCTTCCTCCTGAGAAGGGAACCTCCGGGTCTCCCACCTTCTGTGTCTCCCAGGCGGCTAAGTCCAGCACGCGATTACACTCCAGCTCTCGTAACTGACAAGCATTTCATTATCCCCTAATGAGTTTGTGTTAAGAGTCTGGATAAATGGGAGAATGCAACAATTATACAGAAAACATGAAAAGGGAGTAAACAAGGCGAAATGGGCACATTTCATAAAAGATCTACACCTGGGTTTTACGGTGTAGCTTTATTCTCCTGCTTATCACACTCCTACCGCTCTCAGGCAAAACACCCCTAGCTTTGATGTTTACAAAGGCTTTGAACTTGGCGGCCTACCAATGCGCTGGGAGAGGCTGGAGCGATCCCCCACAGACTATGAGTCCTGGTTTTCCCTAAGGTAACTTGGGGAGTGGGGAGGAAAGAGGGCTTTCTTGTAGATCTCCGATTTGAAGAAAGGACATTTGGGGCAGGAAAGATTGACCGGCAGTAGACAAAATCATTACTGACCCCTTGTTCTCATCCAACCCCGATCCAAGTTGTAAATTACATGTGACTTAGAAAACCACACCTGTAAGTTTTTTGAAAATCGGGGAATAAAAGTATAAGTCTAATGCATCTCGGATTTTTTCTGCTTTTTAGAAGAATGAAAACATTATGTCAAATATTTTATGGACAGGTGCTGGAGGTGAAAGTCCAAGGCGCGCGCTTAGTCTTGAGCTATCCAGGGTTCTGAAACCTTCCTTTCCTGTCTTGGACGTGGTATTTTCTGTTCCTTACCCTGGGTGTTGATCTCAGCTCTAGCTGCTTTTACAAATTTTAACTATCTTCGCTTTACAAATTTTAAATATCAAAGTTTAAAGATCTCAGTTACTTTACATTTGATCTAAGAAGAGACAAGAGTGTCCTTAATCACGGTGTTGAGTTTTTCTGTCTCCATTCTGCTTTTTAAAGATAGTCTAACCTGGAAAAATAGCATATGCTTCTGTTTTAAATAGTCAGAAAAAAATGTCATTAGGGACTTAAAGTGGTCAAATTAATATAGTAATATTCAGGGTATAATATAGATTAACATTTTTACTCAGTGTAAGTCTGGGTGGTTTCCTTAGTGAACTCTGGAAGCCCTGAATCATGGGCCATTGAAATTAAGCATCAAAGTCATGTTAATTGCATTGTGCAGAAATATATTTCTAGTGCTCTTAATTTTTTTTTACCTCACACCTCTTTTAAATCTTTTGAAATTGAGTTCAAATCTTAACAGAAATATACAATTTCAATATTTCCATTACCGTTCATAATAGTACTGGCTTGTTAAAATCCTGTCGGTTCAAAACTCATAAATTTTTTGTCACTCAAGAGAAATGCTATATAATAATTTTTATTTTAAAGACTAAAATGCTATTGCTTAACCTTGGCTTACTAGTAATTAGTTTGAATTAAAATAGAACTTAGAACCACAAATAAAATATAATTGGACAACTGACTTTATGAAAAAAGAAAATGAGGTCTATTAAACTTTATTAGGTCTTCCAAAGGTTAATCGCAGTGATTCTTTTAATATAAAAAGTTGTAAATGAAATAAAACACAAACTATGTAATAGAAACAGTTATTTTCAAGAAGTACACAGAAGAATAATCAAGAAGAATAGAGACAAAGTACTTTAATTGTTCTAACATAATGTTCAACCAAAGATAATAGCTTGATGCTGCTGATAGGAACAATTTAATAGAATGGCAATTTCAATATTTTTAAAAATAATGTTCCATAGTTTAAAAAGTAATCAGATCAACATAACCTTCTTAATTAACACTTCAAAATGATTAACATTATGTAATGTAATGCAAAAATAATTTATGTAAAATGTATTTACTTCACAATTCATTGTATCGTTGCTCCTTGACCAAATTCAAATTAAATAGTAATTGGTTTATGTTCTTATATGATGAGTACTTCATAGTTTTCTTTATAGTTAACAGATTGCCACACATTCTTTTCAGTACATGGGGCCGCTGCACTGATTAAAAATGATCTAAACATTTAATTTATTGCAATTGTATGTTTTTAAAGATACTTTTTGATTCTAGACTAAATGATCTCAAATACTTATTTTTATCTATATCTGGCATATATCATACTTTTAAGTATTTATTAAAGCACCTCTACTCACACGGAGGCCAATTCCATGTCTGATATCGCTCCTCTTTTCTGGCTAGTATAATAAAACCATTCCTTTTATAGCATGCCATTATTAGAAACCAATTTCAGAATTATTTATAACCTGGAATGGCTTATTAAGCAGCAATGCGAGAATCATGCAAATTACGCGATCAAATGCAATATAATAAGCATAATCATTAGTCTCTAGCACGGATTAATTAACTTTCAATATTTTATTTACATAAAAACCAAATCAGTGAAATAACTTCTGCACAGCCAGGCTTGCCTTTCAATATTTTATACGAACAAAAATAATGTGCTGTAATTCCATTGACCGTGTCCCCCAGAATGGCCCTGTCACCTGCCACATCTTAATAGGGGGACAAGCCAAGAGTGTTTTCTAGTTTTCTAATGGAATGAGAAATTGCATTTTCTTCCTCTCCCAGCACTATTAAAGTGTAATGAATTCGGCCCAGAGTTCACGGCTGGCTGATCGAAATGAACCTGAGATCTAGGCTTTAATACAGCTCCCCAGATTTCCTCCCAAATCTTCACATTAATCATTTGCTGGATTCCAATGAGATCTTCATAAAGCATTTGCTTCGAGGGGGAAATAAGTAATATTCTCTCTTTCTCCCTCCCTTTCTCTATTTCTGAGCCATTTATAGGCGGGGAATTAAACGGGCTATATATTTTAAAATACATTTACAGTATGTCTATATGACTGTAACAGCAGATATCATGAAAGTGGATTTTTAAATTCCAACCTCCATTAGATTCTCACTGTGGTATTAAGCATTTTCTGAGAAGAGCTGCATTTCAAACTGAATACGAAGTTGGCCATGGCTGTGGTTAATATATTTCCTGGAGTTGTCATCTCCGCATTCTCAAAATCTCCCTTAGGTTTTACCTGCATTTTAATCTGTCACGCTCTAGTTTTCAAGCGGAAACATTCACATTTTTAAAACATATGCATCATAGCTTGGAACGGAGGTGCTCAGACCCCATGCAGATTTTTTTCCCAACCCCAGTAAGCCATGAAACATAAAAAATTTTGTAGCCATTATTTGACTACTAACCCTCAAACATAATTGAGCACGATTTTTCGATTATTTCTGTAATATTTAGTTCTTCAACAGCTGTTCTTTTCCGCTTGGGCCTGAGATTCAGAAACCTTTCTGGCAGGCGTGTTTTTTACTGAGATTCTTCGGGGCAATTTCTCCCCCCTTTCTTCTGCTTTTTTCCCCAGTCCCCCACCCCGTGCCGGCCCCAAACATTCAAACATTTCGGGATTCACTGACATTAGCAGGGTGCTAGGAACCGGTATTCATAGATATCTTTAAAAATGTATCCGGGTGCGGAGTGTGAGGTGTGGGGACCGTCTGGACACAGACACCGTCCCTTGTCTAGGGCTCCATCCGGTCCAGCCTTGGATGGATAATGCAAAGCGACCTCTGGCAGCAGGTCTCCTCGCTATGCTTTCCTGGGCTCCTGCGGGCTGCTCTCCGCAGAAGGCCGCTAACAGCTCAATCCGCGGCCTGCCGCATTGATCCCAGCCTCCACCTAGGGTTCTGCTGCCTCATTAATCCGCCGCGCCACCAGCTCAAGGGGCTTTAGTAGGGAAAGGACCCAACATCTTTACCCAATCCGGACACTGGAGTAGGCGGAAACATGGGAAGTGGGGTAGAAACCAGAGAAAGATAAGGTGGTGGGCGATGGGGTAGAAAGGCCAGGGCCAGCCCAAAAGCGGGAGAGGATTCTAGATTGCAATGCCGTTCACATTGGTAAATAGAGAGTGCACGGGTGTGAACAAACCATTGTGCATAGCCGGTTTACCGGGAAAGGCGGTCAGGTACTCATACTCATGATGCTTTGCGGAATAAACACTGAATAGCTTGGATTAACGCATTATCTTTTGGCCATGAATATGGTGGTCAAATTGCGTTGGCCAAATTATGAGAAAATTCAATCAGTACCTGAGCTGTGTCCCACATCATTTATATTTATGCATAGTAAGCCTCCAACTGACTACTGTTAAACTGTAAGCCTGCCAAGTGGGCATGCTGGCATTTTTTTTTTTAACAAAAAGATCAAATTTAAATATGGGGCAAAGGGATGTTATCTTGGTCAGGCAGTTTACTTGATATATTTCAGGAAGAACCCTTCCTTCCCCTGTGGTGGTGAATTTGACATTCATAGACAAATTTGTCTGGTAAGGTCTGAACTTCCAGGGTCACTGTTAAGAAAGAACTAATAGGCTCACTTTGGAGTATACTTTATAAAACACATCTCCTTTAAAAAGACATCTGGGTTTGTTTAAGCAAAATTAAATTTGATTCATACCTATTGTGAGCTTTACACTTGACTTCTTTTAGTTTGTAGTGGTCAGAAAATTTGCTTTTAGTTTATAGATGAAACGAGGGGTGGGGTGGGGCTGAGGGAATTGGAGGCCTTGTTATTTGGGATCCTCAGTAAGTTCCTGAAAATAATAGATTTGAAGGCCCTGAGGCTTAGGGCTCCAGCAGCAGGTTCCAGCACACTTGCACAGCCCAGATAAAGGTACCCTTGGAGGGGCTTGAGAACGAGGCACGGACTTGTGGCAGCAGTACCAGTCGTTACGAATCAGAAGTCACGGTGGCGACCCAAACAACACTGTAACTCAGTGGCACTCGCTTTCCCACACGGATCACTATATTAACCTCTCTGCTCTGTCATCCATGGCGTTAGGGGTTCTCCTTTGTCTTTCGATTTTGGAACTGGCTATGTCATCCACGGCCCTTCATCAATTTCCAAAGTTACAGCGTTTCAGAAAATTCTATACCCCATCATTGTTATAAGGCACGCTATTAAGCCACATGGGTACGCAAGTTTATCTTCATTTGTACACCTGTGGGTCCAGCCTTGACACATGCCTGCCTGCAGACCTGTGCATCTAAGCAGCGAACAGAAGGTGCCAGCGTGCAGGGGCGTGGTGAATACTGCGCATGGTGTATGTTTGCACCGTGTGTAAGCGCTCCGGGGCACGATCACTCAGGACCCCGGGAGTTGGCGCCCGGTGGATGCAAGGGGCGCCGGTTGATTCCAGCTGGGGGAAAACCAGGGTCACCGGCTGGGTGCGGGGGGCGTGCCGGGCCGATGGCACTTGTTCGGCCTGGAGCTGAGTGGGTGGACCTGAGGCGGATTTCTAGGGCTCAAGCCCCCGCCCCTCCTGGCCCGCCCGCCGGCTGACAGCGCCCTGTGTGTCTCCCGCCCTGCCCGCTCCAGGTCTGGTTCCAGAACCGGCGAGCTAAGTGGAAGAAGCGCAAGAAGACCACCAACGTGTTCCGTGCGCCGGGGACGCTGCTGCCCACGCCAGGCCTGCCTCAGTTCCCGTCGGCCGCCGCCGCCGCCGCCGCCGCCATGGGCGACAGCCTGTGCTCTTTCCATGCCAACGACACCCGCTGGGCGGCAGCCGCCATGCCGGGAGTGTCGCAGCTGCCGCTACCGCCGGCGCTGGGCAGGCAGCAAGCCATGGCACAGTCGCTGTCCCAGTGCAGCCTGGCGGCCGGGCCGCCGCCCAACTCCATGGGCCTGTCCAACAGCTTGGCGGGCTCCAACGGCGCGGGGCTGCAGTCGCACCTCTACCAGCCTGCCTTTCCCGGCATGGTGCCCGCCTCCCTCCCCGGCCCCAGCAATGTCTCCGGCTCGCCCCAGCTCTGCAGCTCCCCGGACAGCAGCGACGTGTGGCGGGGCACCAGCATCGCCTCCCTCCGCCGCAAGGCGCTAGAGCACACAGTCTCCATGAGCTTCACTTAATGCAGCCGCGCCCGGCCCGCTCCGCCCCCGGCACCGCCCCCAGGTCCGCCCCGAGGCCCTAGCGGCTAGCGCCCGGGCCCCTGCTTGGGCCCTGGCCCGGGCGCCCCGCCCCCGGCCCCGGCCCCCAGCTCCGTCCCCCTCCAGGCCTTTGCCACCTCTCGCTTGGTCCTTTCCCTTGTCCTCCACTCTCCCGGGCTCACCCCAAGCCCCAGACCGCGAGGCCACCCCTCCGCCTGATTTCGCTCTCCCCAGCCTCCCCAAAGCCCCCCTCCCCGTCTCACGCAGCTCCTCCCTCCTCCCGGTCTCTAGCGCCTCACCCCACCCTTTCCCGCTACCCCCGGCCTTCCCGCTCGCACTCTTCGTGCTCGCGCCCTCCTCACGGCCTTCTGACTGGCTGCATTCCCATCCACACCTTCTACACGACGCCTGCGGCCCCCTCGCCCACCGCCTCCCGTCCGGTCCCTTCTTTGCCTGCACCTCACGCCCCTCCTCCCGCGCCCTGCAAAAAGCATCCTTCCCGTCATTTTCCTTACCAGGGAGTAGACTCAGGATCTGAAATCAGACACCAATGGACTGGTTTGTGGGCAGAAACACACACACTCGCACTCTCGCTCACTCTCAGACACTACACACACGCGCGCACACACACATACACAGTGCACCTAGGTCACACACGGACGTGTTCAAGGGACAGCACAATGTTAGGGATTTTTGTCTTAAAGGAGGACAAGCATCTACTACCAACCGCCTCATCTGAGGACCCAACAGATTATAGTTTGATTTATCCTTGTATACTTGCTCCGAACTCCTTTCTTTCTTTCCTCTCCCACCACCCGTTCCTTGCCCTGTGTACCCAGTCACATCCATGCAGCCCTGTACTGGCTTGCAAAAGAATGCTTTTATTTTATCTTTCTTTTATTTTCTTAAGCACAACTGTGTGCGGGTATTGAGGGAAGGCTTCTCAGGAGGAACATAACAGTGGATTGGGTGGCTGGAGTAGACTAAAGCAGTCATGTGATGAAGAGGTGATCTTACCAATTTTGATAAGTCTTTATAAGGAAGAATAAAATAAACATAAGAAAATTTTCCTTTTGTAAAAACAAGCCACATATCTTTTCTGGATCCTTCAGGACTGGGGTTTGTTTGCTTCCTTTTTCCGTTTCTCTCTCCTCGCTGCTCTGTGCCCTTGGTTGTTTTGTGGTCGTCCTGTCGTTCCTCGTGCCCCTCGGCCACCCCACCCCCCACCCCCCGCCCCGGCCCCTGCTGGCCGCCGATGGGTGCACTCGGACATCTACAACCCTGCAACTTTGTACAGAGAAAACACAATCAGCTCTTTCTGCATGTGCTGGTCAAATCCAAACCCAGAGAACAGAAGCGCTTTCGAAGAATGAACAAACATGTGAAATAGGATGTTTTGTGTAGATAAAGCATTCTTGTTACATACTGGTCAATTTGTGATATGTTTTAACTTATTGTCTGTGCTTATTTATGGAATCTGGTTTTCTTAATAAATGTTTGAGCTAATATAAAGCATATTATTTGACTTTTCCGGACAAGTTTATATCAACTTAAATGTAAATGGATAAAATAAAATCATTTTCAGTATGTGATATGGAGAATAATGGGTTTTGGTGTGACTTGGAATGGCGGAAGGGTCTCGTGGTGGGGGAAGGGAAGAGAACTCTTCCAGGAGGTTCTCAACTCGCGCTCAGTCGGCAGGATCCCCACTTTGGGGACGCGGTCGCTTTTCAGTAGGCTTGGGTTCAGTTCCCTGGTTGCCCAGCAGCCTAGGCAGCACGCACCCACACGGCGTCCAGCACCTCAGGGCCGGCTTGGAGTCGCGCGGCCCGCAGGCCGGAAGTGAAAAGCCGCGCAGTGATTTCCTCACGCGAGTTCGAGGCCTCGCGAGGCTTCGGGTCGACCCCAGTGCCTCCCGAGCCCGAGATGGGCCTACAGGCGGAGGTGCCCGTACTAAACGCAGGGCGCGAGAGTTGATATGCTTCTGGCGTGAACTGTTTCCCTCGGACAAAGGAGCTGACGGCAACCCTCGCCGGGCTGCGTCCGGAAGGACCACCGTGAAGGAAGCGTGGAGACCGGGAGCTCTGCCGTGTGGCGTCGCCCAGAGCCGCGTGTGGCCCCAGGTACGCTGTGGACGAGAGAGGCCCGGGGCTCCTCCCTTGGCGCCTAGGCCTCGAGGCTGTCCGAAATAGGCGGCCCGGCCCCTTTGCTTCGGCGGATCCAAGTGGGGGCAAACGGCATGGCGGGAGAAGGGTGTCCAGGGCGACGTGGATGCGGGTCGGAGCTTCTCAGGCTTTCTCCTGCGAGACTGCTCTGGTTTTCTCAGGGTCCATCTTTGGGTCGAGCTAACCTCAAATTTAGCCACGTGCTCAGTTCAAACTAAGTGGTAGTGAAAAATGGCTTTTTTTTTTTTTCTGTAGAATGAGCTGGAGGGTTGCAGGTGTGTTTTAAACTTGGAGGCGAGTCGGTATCACAGGCTTTCTTTGGAAGACTAACCAAAATCAATCTTGCGGTGTGAAATTTAATGGTTATTATAGGCATTAGAATGTACCTTTTCCCATGGGAAGATTTCTCAGTTGGCTGCCACAGAATGGAAGCCCTAAAAACACCCTTGTCCTAGAATAAATTTCATACCAGTGGGAGCTGTTGTAGTTGTTACTCAACTGTATAAGGAACTGTTGTAATTGTTACTAAACTAAGAGAACACAGTGGAATCTCCTGAAAGGTGAGGACAAAAACGCATGATTTTCTATGATAATGAAAAATCATTTGTTCATGTTACCTTAGGAATTTTAATTAGAGATATTCAATAAAATTGGTGAGTGGGTTCACAGAATATTTCAGTTCTACATTTTCTAAGGGTATATTTAATATAATGTTAAAATATTAAAGAGGATAAAAACAGGCTCATTTGGGATTTCATATAAAAATGGAACATTTCTATGTTTTAGAACTCACCGTAGATTTTAATTTGGCAGCATAATAACCAAATTTCTAAAATATCTGTAGATGAAAAATACTTTTCCTTGTTTTTACATTTTGTCATATTCTCCCTTGGCTTGGATTAGTGCTCTTTTTTTTTTAAACTTGAAATTGTGGAAACTGTAATCTCAAGTCCCATTTAAGAGATCAGTACAAATCACAGATTGCTTCACCAGTGAGCATGGAAGGTTGTTTACAAGGATGCTAATTTTACAGCTTTTTTATGCTGCTATAAAACATAACTTTATGATGTAGGAATGCAATAAAGGATGCTAAGTGGGATCTTTAAAAATCGTATTTCTGAAAGGCAAGGGAAATGGGATCTTTCATTTGAAAAAAAAATGGGCCAACTCAGAACACTGATGAGAAGTTGGAAATCAACTGAAGTGATAGATGCTTTCAAAGATACTTATATTTCATAATATAGTGGTTATTTATCAATATTATAATGAAAGTGTACAGAGTTTTTCACTTGACCTGACTCTGGAATAATATTTGTTTCTATGGCAATAGATTTTTGTATTAAGAATTCTGAACATTTTAATGTCATATATGCCATTAGCATAAGGGAAGGCAACCTGGTCTAAATTGTTAAGGTTGACAGTTTAGCAAAGATAAAAAGCAGTGAGAATCACAATCACAAGCCTGAAAGATTTCTGTATTTTGAGGGAGAAAAAAAATAGCAACAGAGTGATGCTTCATATTATTTTTTTACTCCTTATCAGCAGCAATTCTGACTCAAAACTATTAAAGTCATAAAAATAACTAATTACATTTAATAAGGTAATAAGGTAATAAAGACAATAATGATGAATAATATCAGAGTACAGGGTAGGTAAGTACAACATGTTAGATGTCCTGCATCTAATGAATTGTACTTTTTGCTGAGTAGTCTTTTTGGCATTGAATACTGTCACCACCACATGCTAGCTAGAAAAAGTCAAAGTCTATTATGATGGAACTATATGATTGATTTATTTGAGTACGCATTTTCATCCTTGTATCTTTATTTTCTCCTCAATATTGGTACTAAATATCATACATGGCATGCAAAGGATGTCATAGTAATGATGTTGCACTTAGTTTACCTTTTGTTGATGGTGGAAGAAATAGGTTATAGGAATTTAACCTACTAAAGATGATGTTAGGTATTGAATAGAAAATAGGATGCAGAGCAATTTGGGTAAATCAAGGTAGTTGTAAATGGAAGATATAGAGGAAGTTCTAACTTTGGGGCAGTTTATGTTTGATGTTGTCAATGACTGCTTACCCTGAAAATGAAAATGTTTTTAATTTGTGTTGTGGACTTTACATATTAATTTTTAGGATAAAGAAAAAACTTAGCCCACAAAGATGTGTCTTCTAGTAATGGCAGTAGTTAACCTGTCAGTTGAAAGAATGTAACCTTTCTTTTCTCCCTTTCATGACATAAAGGTAATCTCATCTGAGGGCATTTATGTGAAGAAATAACAGCATGGCATAGTGAAACTACTGGCTCATTAATCCTGGCATCTACTTCCTACAGGCTTCCTTGATTAGTTAGATTCATTCATCGGGCATTTCGGAGTTTTTGATTTGTCACCATTGGCTAGGTTCACTGACTTCAGGCTAAATTGAGCCAGAAGCAATGTTTATTAGTAATTTTGTAGTACAGGCTACCCTAATAATTCAGCCCAAATATCTCATCTGAAGAATATCCATTCACCCTCGCTTTTAATGTGGGTTGCAGCTGTGTTCATAAGGAATTGAAAGAACACAAGTGATTGGGCATGTATTTTCTAAATTAGTAATATGATGGCTAATAGCTGTAAACCCATCTTCGTATCCAATGCAGAAATTATGATTCATTTTTAAAATGAAAGCAGCAACAAAGGCGGGCACCCCCTGCCTGGCTCTGTGCTAACTCTCATCAGTGCAGAGCATTTGGTACGGGAACCATGGCCTATTTACATGTGATCATTACAGAGAGAACAATGCTTTTCGCTTTTCCTCATGCATGCTCTATCAAAACAATGCATGGATTTATAAGACTTACTAGAAAATGCTTTTAAGGAATTTCAGGCATGAGCTACACAGAGGGCCCTCTTTTGATTTTGACGATGTCATAATCAGTCTTTAAGGGGGCATAATTAGTTGTTTGTGCAGTTAAGCTGCATCTTCCATCCACATGGTCAAATATCCCATATATCCAAGTTTCCATCTTTAAAGCCACCTTGGATTTGAGATACACTTGCTGCAGTTGCTCCTGCTGCCACAATTCTTAATTCTGAGTTGAAGTAATTCACAAGTACCAGGAAATATATAATTAACTCACATGACACATGTAGTATATGTTCTTTATATCTTTCATTGAAATATCACAGGACTTTACATGCTTTTATTCACAGTCCTTATTGAATCTATTTAAGATGAACCCAAACAATGTCTGGTTAAGAACCCCTGGAAGCCCTTAGTAGTGAAAAGATTATATGTGATTCTTATGAAATTAGAAATACTAAATTGTAAAACACAAAACATAGGTATACTGAAATTAAATAAGTTCTTTCTAGATTTTCTAATTGCAGAATTCTGAATGAGTTCAGTGAAACTGAGTTGGTCTCTCTTTTTGCTGCCCTTGCTTTATTAGTTATCACATGCTTAGTCTGCCTAGTTAGGCAGCTACTCCAACACTGATTTCAGAAATAACGTTTTCTGATGGTATTTATTACTTTTCCTCCAGTATGTTACATTTGAACCCCATTTTTCAGTTTATAGAGAACATTATCTCATTTAAATCATCATGGCATCTTTATGAAGTAGATACTGTAATCTGTATTTTACAGATGAAGAAATTGAGACCCATAGAGGTTAAGTAACTTGCCCAATGTCACATACCTAGTAAGTGGGAGGGATCATTCTTTTAAGGTGGTCTTCAGATCTTTTAGCAATAATATTGTGTATGTAACATGTAGATGCTGCTCTTATTCTTAAGGGAAGAAACTAAATAACTTACCTTACTTAGAAGTTTAACAATCCACCCTTGTAATTTCAACAGGACAGATGCTTTTTGATGGGACATGATAACTGCATTAAAATTAAACATGGTTTCAAGAGTCTAGAAACACTCATATCCTTCTGAACTTTACCCTCTCTTTAGTGGTTAATTCAAGATAGTTCTAGTGTGCCACTGAGAAGGCTCTTTATTGTGTGAGCAATCTTTATCAATGGAATTGTCTCCTTGTGACATGATCTCTGGGCTGAGGTGGTAAGAAACTTGGGAACTAGCTCTGGGAGTACTTTGAGGTGGGTGGCATTGTACATGGAGAGAGGATGGTTTGACTGTTCACAAGGGAGAGGATCCTTGAATCCCTTGGTCCTTCAGATGTGTTTCTTGTCTGTCCCTGCAAGATTTTATGGGAGGTCTTTTGATGTTGCTTCTATATGATATTAAGTAGTCACAACACAAGATAAGCTATTTCCCATTTTCCTGTTCTCCACATATTAGAAACCCTCAATCATAGAATTATAAAATCTTAGAATTTGAAGGGATCTTTGAAGTCACCTCATTCAAATTCCCTGACCACAGTTGTTCCTTTTTCATTTCTCACCAAGGGGACTGACAGATTCTGGTTGAACACAAAACCTCTATTATTGGCCCAACTGCCAGGAAGTACTTCCTTTTATTGAGCCTAGTCGGCCTCATGCTCTTCCTTCTATAGTCTTGCCTCAATGGGGACTTTATATTACACCTCTTAGTGCTAAAATGATTTTTCTTTTTAGTCTTTTTTTAGTATATCAGTCAGTATAACACCAGGCTATGCTGCGGTACCAGATAAACCTCTTCTCTCTGGCTTAACATAACCAAGCTTTGTTTCCTGCTCACACAGATTCCACTGTAAGTGAAGTGATTCTCCTGGACACCTTCCCTTCATGTGTGACTCAGTGATCCAAGCTGTTTTCATTTTGTGGCTTGACCACTTAATTGTGGGGTTTCCATCATCTTTGGGGAAGGAAAAGAAAGAACTGGAAGGTGTGAATTGACTCTAATGCATTGGCCCAGAAACTTAGGCTCAAGGTCCAACAAACAAGAAATACTTAGGTGGCTTCCTGTAATTGCAAGAGGGCTGGCAAATGTAGGGGAGCACATGGATAGTCAGTGAGTAGAAAATATCTCTGCCACGATCTTATTTTCCCTATGATAAACACCTCTAGTTCCCTTATTTGACGCGTTTTTCATACTTACAAGTCAACAACTGTTTTTTTGTGTGTGTGCTTATTGACAAGGCATGGAGGTGGGGGTGCTAGAGAAATTGATGATGTCCAGGCTCTTGAGGAACCTACCATGTAATTAAGGGGACAAGACAAATATATTTTGAAAAGAAAAATATACAAGGCAGCTTTTAATGGTTTGATCAAGTGTTAAGTACTGTGATCCATATCATAAATGAAGTGGAAATTCAAAGAAGAAGGAACTCATTGGGGATAGAATTTCTGGGCAAGGCTTCCTGAAGGAACTGGGCCTTAGAGGATAGCAGTGTCATCCTTAGGATATTTTTGTCCGCTTTAGTGGAATTGTTTTGACCTTTCCTGTGACTCTTATTTTTAAATCAGTAAACTATGTTTGGTATGTTTATATTATTACTAAATTCTTCACTTGCCTTCTTAAATTTGAAGCCATTGATCAGATTCAGGCCTCTAATGACCAGGACAAGTCATGGTGGACCATCTGCCATACTCATATTAATAGCCATTCATAATCTTATATAGTGTTATTGGAGTATCACTGATACTCTCTAATTGGATAAATTGTAGCAATATAATTCCCCAACATCTAGCATAGACTCTGGCACATAATAGGTGCTCAGTAGATGTTTATTAAGTTGATGTGTTGGTGTTAAGATGTGTTGGTGTTAAGGCTCCCGGCTTATTGCACTTGCTACTTGTCTGTTATATCTCAGGGAGTAGTTACCACTTTTAAAATATCATATATTAAAGGGCTTACATTAAGGTGAAAAATAAACGAATTACTCCTGACAACAAGCAAAATAATATATTCATTGCCACCAAAAGAGACCATGCTCATCCTATGGTGAGCTCATTGCTCACTTGGAGTAAACTAGTCACCCATGGGAGGCTAATTACCTTTTCCAAAGAACTGGGGAACCACGTAGCATCTTCAAAAAGATAATTTAGTAAATGATGCTCAGGTATATTGGAAGAGTTAATATGCCACTCTTAGAAACTCCAGTGACTGGATTGTTTCCTACAATAGAGGGAGGATCACATGCTTGCCAGGAAACCAGCCATCTTAAATTTCCCTGTTGGAAGACTTAAGAGCTTCATTTTCATTTTAAACTTAGTGGCTTCTCTGAGAACTGGTTGTATGCCATGAGACATTTCAGGTTTGAAGAGTTATGATGAGAATTTTCTCCTCAGGCAGAAGAACTCCAAAGGAGGACTGTCAGGTTCTGGTAGGGGTTGCTCGTTAGGAGATTGCTGCTTCTCAGGGGGATAGTTTTTTTTTTTTTTCCTCTTTGAGTTACAGAATAACAATCTTTGTCCTGTTCCTACTCTGTTATAGTTGGGGACCTTGAAGAAATGCAGCGTGGTTTGGAAAACATAGTTGTAATCCTTGGTCAGCCAATATCTGACTGTATGGTCTTGGTCCAGTCACTTAACAGCTGTGTGGTTCTGATTCCTCCTATAATATCTGAAGTTCTTTCCCAGTGCTAACCATTTCTAATACATAATGTTATAACTCTGTATGGCTGACTGGTGTGGGGCAAGTCAATTTAAAAATACCTGTTAATCAGAGTCCTAGGCTGGTTTTTGTCTAATCCGTTTCTTTTAAAGGTATTGTCCTTTTATCTGGCAGGAGGGGATCTGAATCTGAGTCAAGTCAGCATTGTGTTAAAGGGAGTGAAAAGGTAAGCACAAAAATCTCAGTGTTCTGCTGAAGAGTACTGCCACTGACAGTAACCTCCTTGTTATAGGACCAGGGAAGAGGTTGGGGCTGCAGTGGAATTATTTTCCAGAGTGGGAAAGGAAGATTGGAACATGCAAGAATTTAACTTTCTATAGAAAAATATGGCTGTGCAAAGGAATCCTCATCCCTGTCCTTAAATCATTAGTGCCATGGGGTTTGTATATCATCCAATAAAGTATGGTTATCCCATGCACTTAATTGAAAAGGAGAAATGAGAAAAAAGACAACCAAGACATAGTCTCCTATAGGAAGCACTCTGTGTTGTTTTGGTTGGATTGATTGGATTCAGATAGTGCTAGTGTCTTATGTAAAGTTAGCAATGCAACTGGACAACTACTTAGAAGCTAGTGTGATACAGTGTCAGCATACTTACTCAATTGCCAAGGAAATGCCTCGTGTTTATAACCACATGAGAGGATGAAAAGAATGGGCAGCCTAGAACTGTTCAGGTGAGCAAATGTACATAGGCCAGGAAGTATCTCTGTTCATAACCTTTCTTTATGTATGGATGAAGGCAAATAATTCAAGTCCGGGGGAAACTGGTAAAGTACGTTGAGCTTTTTGGGAACCTTTGGCTTTCTTCCCTCCTCTGATACTTTTAGAGTCAGGACCTTGTCTTTCAAATCCTTTTCCCCATTCAGAATAGAAAATTAGCTGGTAACATTTACATTTTGACTGACTAGATTAAAGCAATATGCTAATTCATTCATTCAAAACCCTTTAATTTTATTGTAGAAAAAATGTCTTTATCTTAATTCATCTAAAAAAACTTAAGCATTAGGAGACAAATGAGCCTGTTGTTGGAGATCGTTTCCCCTGGGCATTCTGCAATTTAAGGAAGTTATACCACACCTGAGACTGGCCCCTCAGATAAATCTACTTTAGTTTTTTAGGGCTGCTCCAGGAGTTGGAGAAAAAGGAGTAAAGAAAAATAGTCTTCATTTGGGAGGCAGGAACACAGGTGTTTTTTAAAATTATTCTTCAAATGGCATATATACTCTTTGTTGGACTTATTTCCCAATAAGAAAATAACGACAAAAGTATCAGTTGTAATTTTCTCCCTCCCTCAGTATCCCATCTTCAAACATCAGTTTTTTTAGAGTTGCCAAGATTTTACAGATTCCCTTAGAGATTGACTGCCTAAAAGCTTCTAAGTACACAGAGGCACCTTCTACATTGTTGGCTTCTCTTAGGTGAAACCCTGAGCTCCAGTGTCACTTCAGTCATTTATCTGTCTCCTGGCTTTAAAGAAGTCCACTTCCCTCACCTGTCCCTTGAAAAAAAAAACCCCTCACCTCTTTCTCTTCCTTAATTTCTCGGCTTTGAAATCCCCAGAGTCCATTTTTTATTGTGTAATATTCTGCCCTGAGTTTCCTTCTTCCTTCCCTATGGTAATCCTCTTGTTTCTTCTAGACAGGCAGTACGCATGCTCCTGCCCCCAAATTTCTTCTGTCTTAGGGACATGTGGAGTTGGGGTCAAGGCTGGGGAGAAGCAACAGCTGGACATGTTGCCCAATTACCTCAGGTAATTGGAGTGGGGAGAGGAAGGAAAATGGAGGCTTCATTGAGTGTAATACAGGAAAGTATGACTTGGAGCATAGGGTAGGTTGAGATAGTGAAACCTGGGTTTGCCAAGAATCAGATCCAGGACTTTTGCCTCTTAACCTGTGTGTATTGATGATTAGTTTAGCTATTTCCTGGCCTGAATGCATGGTTCCTGACACTTACTAAGTGGCAAAAAATATTTGTTGAATAAATAACACTGAGGTGGTAATGAGGAGAAAACACCACACTGACTTTGATTTTAGGTACAGAAAAGTGAGAGAGGAGTCAAATGATTTTTAGCATAAAAGTGAAAAATCATATTGATGTGAGCTGCTTATCTAATTATCATGAGTCACTGAAGCAGTTATACGTCCAATAAAATACTTCTAAATGAACTTCGAGTTCTCTTTTGTACCAGTGGTAAAGTCTACTAGATGTTAGGTAGGCTGTATCAAGGTAGGAAGGTCAGTCCCTAGTCATTTAATCTTATTATTGCTGGTTAAATTATTCACATAGATTATGTGAATGACCAAATGGTCATTTAACATCATCTTCGACATCTCCAAGAGACAGGAAACTCACCACCTTTTATGGATCCCATTTCTTCTAAAGCATCCTTATATCAAACTAAGAACATCCCCTGTAGGGATTATCCTTCATGTCCCACAAAACAAGTCTGCATCCTTTATTACTTGAAAGGTCTGCACATGTTTAAAGACAGCTTTTCTATTCCCCTTCCTTTCCTAAAATCTATGGAAAGATTAGAGGCTGTGGTCAGAGGTGCTAGGGTTTCCCAAGTTATCAAAAAACTTGCTTAGCCGTCTTTATTAAATAGAAGACAGATTTTATCCATAAGGAGTATCAGGGCATCTTTATTCTTTTTCCTATCCCAGACATTTAAAGCAGGGTTTTTTTTTGTTTTTTTAAATCATCATTTCTCAGTCTCTAGGGATGGGGTTTAGGAACCTCATTTTGAAGTTTGAGAACCGCTGTTTCAGTTGCTGAAGCTATCCAGGTGAATTAAGTGTAATTGATGCTAATCTCAGGAATGGGTCACACCTAGAAAGCAATGTTGAGCCTTTCTGGCCTCTCACCTAACAGCCTTGGAACAATCTTAAGTCTTTTACTGATTAAATATTAACATTGACCTGCATTAGGTCTCTTCTTCTCATTTACAAGCTCACTCTTTTCCTTCTTTCCCTCAGTCGTAGATTTCTCAATTCTAGTTACACCTTTCTCCCACAGCACACAACTTGAGTTCTTTTCAGTCTCCTTATCCTTCTTATGCTGCTGGTATAGGATAGTCATCTGCTCCCAACATTCAAGTTTTATGAGATTATTCCTATGCTCTATCCTTTAGAGCTCATTGCTCTTCAACGTTATTTTGTTTTTCTAAAGCTTTATTTGTATACAAACATTAATGCAACTCAACATGAATGAAATCCACTTATTATCTCTTCCTCCATCTGATTATTTTCATTGGTTTGTGATGCCTTTCATTACTTACATGTGTGCATTTAGTTTTTTAATATTTGTGACCAAAAAAATAGATGATATTTTGTATTCTGCTTCTGTGTATTTTTCATATTGGGTTATATCTTCCTACTTATAGGTTTGATGACTATAGTATTATTGTCATTTTCTGATGATAAATATTCCAACTGTTTATTGTAAGAATTGTTAAGTATAAACACGTATTTATTCATTCAAAATATATTTGAATGCCTGATTCTGTAGCCCCATCACCCAGTTAAGCACTATTAAGATTTGATGTATGAATGTGTAGGGGTGTGTGTGTGTGTGTGTGTGTGTGTGTGTGTAGATGAGAGAAAGAGAAAGAGGATTTTTTAAAGATATATTTTTATTTATTTTGGCCACTCCGGGTCTTCACTGCAGCACGTGGGATCCTTCTTTTTTTTTTTTTTTTTTTTTTAGTTGCAGCATGTGGACTTCTTAGTTGCGGCATGCAAACTCTTAGTTGTGGCATGCATGTGGGATCTAGTTCCCTGACCAGGGTTGAACCCAGGCCCCCTGCATTGGGAGCAAAGAGTCTTATCCACTGCACCACCAGGGAAGTCCCCAAAGAGGCCTTTTAGATAAGGTTTTAAATTGGGTCCATATGTAAATTTGGGGCTATACCTTGGTCATTTAGAGTGGGTATATGGGGGATGTAGTGAGGGTTCAGGAATATATCAACTATGATTTGAAGCAGTTATATACACACTGAGATTCTCCTCCAGCTATGTCATAGCTGTTTGAGGAAAACGACTGTCTTACCACTTACAGTTTATCCAGTGCCTGATCTGAAATTAGCTGTACTTTCTCCCCAGAGTTTCTTCAGTTCCCTGCAGATCTCAAAAACGGTTATACATCAAACCCTGTGGACCTGGTCAGATGTGCTTTTACATTAATTATAATGCAGATCATGGTTGTGGATTCTGTATGCAGATGTGCATAAAAAGCCTGCAGATGTGCACAAAGGAAAAGCTGTTGAAAAGGCTTGAATACATTGCACTGGGGCCAGGCATATTTATCACAGGGTTGTCACTAAGAATCCTGATGGATTTATGTCATGACCTGGGCAGTGTCAAGTGCATAAAGAGCGGAGATTCAACTGAGCTAATAGAAAAAAAAAGTATATATATCCAGTTCCTCCTCCTACCCGCCCCCAAAAACAGAGTATGTTTAAACATTTTTTTGAAGTTTTAAATGGTGATTTAAAGGTAACCAATTAGTTTTTACTATGGGGACTTAATTTTAAAACTGAAACTTATTAAAATGATAATCTAGTATCTTCATTGCTGACAATATTGGGGAATCACAAACTCATCATTGACTTGGTTTATATAGCATTGACTGTGAAAGGGTGTTACTGTAGAATTTAATGTTTTTAAATTATAAAAAATTTCAAACATATACAAATGTAGAGAGAACAGTGAACTCCCATATATCCATCACCCAGATATAATAATTAAGATTTTTATTCCATTTGCTTCATTCATTCTTCATCTTTTTTCTCTGTTTTGTATATTAAAGCATATTTCAAGCATTGCACATATTTAAATATGCATCTCTAAAAATATGAACAGGTAAGCCATTTACACCAAAAAAAGTTTTAAGTAATTTTTTGTATCATCTAGTCTATAATCACATTTGACTATCTGAAAAATGTCTTTCTAGAGTTAGTTTGTTAGAATCAGGTCCAAACAAGGTCTATACATTATAGTTTACTTCTTTTTAACAGTTCAGTAATATTTAGTGATTTTATAGAGTTGGGCAACCATCACCACGAACTGGGTTTAGAGTATTTCCACACCCCCCAAAATTTCTTCTAGACGATTTGTAGTCATTCACTCCTTCAACTTCCAGCCCCAGGAAACCACTGCTTTCTTTTTGTATAAATTGTCTTTTTCTGGACATTTCATACCTTAAGTCTTAAAATCTAAAGTAGTTTTCTCCTCTCTCTTTTTCCCCTGCCATCTACTTACTGTTCTGTAGAATGCCCTGTGTCGTGTCTTTTTGCTTTTTTCTAGTGTCATTTATCCCTCTCCCTCTCCATGTTTCTTGTAAATGGAATTTAGCTCCAGAGCAGCTTTATACAATAGAACTTATTCAGTGATGGAACTGTCCTGTACCTGCACTTTCTAATGGCTGCATGTGGCTTTTGAGCATTTGCGATTGAGACTTTTTAATTTTACTTTTTAAATTTAGCTACATGTAGCTAGTGGTTGTCATATTAGTGCAGCTGTAGAGGCTTAATCAGATTTAGGTTCAATTTTTTAAGGCATGAATATTTCATAGGCGGTGCTGTATGCTTCATATTGGATCATACCAGGAGGCACACAATGTTTACTTGTCTTTCAGTAATGCAGCGGTTGACCAGTGGGGTTCAGGTGGTGACAGCCTGACCTCCATTGTACAGTTCCCCATCAACGTTTTATCTAATGGTTTTGTCCATTTATGAACATTGCCTGAAGCAATTAGTTCACCAGGGCTTACAAAATGGTGATTTCCTAATTCTGTCATTCTTTCCACATTTATGAGCTGGAATTCCTTCATCAACTACAGTTATTTGGTTATCCTAAAATATATTTTTACGGAAAAGGCAAGATAAATGCCTAATTTTTTTGCCTTTTAACTGTCAGTCTTCAGAATAAGTCATGTATGCCCTAGTTGTTTCCAGTAGTGTTCAATGAGATTTTTTTTTTTGTATCGTTATGAACTTTAGGTTTATATATTCAGTGTTTTTTAATCAGTTGTATTTATATATATTTTGATGCTCAGAGTATCCGATCTTTGGCCAATAGGAGCTCTTTATGTTGGCTCATATGTTCTTTTTTTTGTGTGTTTTTTTTGTTTTTGTTTTTGTGATACGCGGGCCTCTCACTGTTGTGGCCTCTCCCATTGCGGAGCACAGGCTCCGGACGTGCAACAGCAGCCATGGCTTACGGGCCTAGCTGCTCCGCAGCATGTGGGATCTTCCCAGACCGGGGCACGAACCCGTGTCCCCTGCATTGGCAGGCAGACTCTCAACCACTGCGCCACCAGGGAAGCCCTCATATGTTCTTTTGATAAAACCATAGAGAACGCTAATCATTATGGAAATGTAAATCAGAACCATAGTGAGATACCACCTTATACCCATCATGGCTGCTATTTAAAAAACAAAACAAAATAACAAGTATTGGCCAGGATGTGGAAAAATTGGAACCTTGTATACTGTAGTTGAGAATGTGAAATGGTACAGCTGCTATGGAAAACAGTACAGTAATTCCTCAAAAACATTACTGAATGGTCCAGCAATTCCTTTTCTGAATATATACCCAAAAGAGTTGAAAGTAGGGACTTGAGGAGATGTCTGTTTACTCATGTTCATAGCAGCATTATTTGCAATAGACAGAAGATGGAAGCAGTCTTTTGTGTCCGTTGATGAATGAATGGATAAATAGAATGTGGTATATACATACAATGGAATATTATTTAGATTTTAAGAGGAAGGAAATTCTGATACTTGCTACATCTTGGATGAACCTTGAGAACATTATGCTAAGTGGAATAAGCCAGTCACAGAAAGACTAGTACTGTATGATTTCATTTATGTTAGGTACCTAGAGTAGTCAAATTCATAGATACAGAAAGTATTGGGTTGGCCAAAAGGTTCGTTTGGTTTTTTCCATTAAGATGGCTCTAGTAGCGCTTAGTTGTCTTTAACTTCATTCAAAACAATTTTGTTAGATTGTATGTGACAACTGTCATACCAGTGTGCATTAAAAAAAGACATTAAAGTTGGTGAATTTTTGTGTAGCCATTTTAATATTGAAGATGGAAGAAAAAAAGGAAGATTTTTGGCGTGTTGTGTTTTATTATTTCAAGAAAGGTAAAAACACAACTGAAATGCAAAAAGATTTGTGCAGTGTATGGAGAAGGTACTGTGACTGATGGAACATGTCAGAAGGCGTTTGCGAAGTTTCGTGCTGGAGATTTCTCACTGGACGATGCTCCACAGTCAGGTAGAACAGTTGAAGTTGATAGCAGTCAAATCGAGACATTAATTAAGAACAATCAATGTTATACCACGTGGGATATAGCCGACATACTCAAAATATCCATATTAGGCATTGAAAATCATTTGTACCAGCTTGGTTATGTTAATCACTTTGATGTTTGGGTTCCACGTAAGTTAAGTGAAAAAAACCTTCACCATATTTCTGTATGAAATTCTCTACTTAAACATAATGAAAACGTTCCATTTTTAAAACAAATTGTGATGAGCAATGAGAAATGGATACTGTACAATAATGTGGAACGGAAGAGATCATGGGGCAAGCGAAATGAACCACCACCAACCACACCAAAGGCCGGTCCTCATCCAAAGAAGGTGATGTTGTGTATATAGTGGGATTGGAAGGGAGTCCTCTATTATTTCCCTCCTTCTGGAAAACCATACGATTAATTCCAACAAGTACTGCTCCCAGTTAGACCAACTGAAAGCAGCACTCGATGAAAAGTGTCCAGAATTAGTCAACAGAAAACGCATAATCTTCCATCAGTATAACGCAAGACTGCATGTTTTCTTTGATGACCAGGCAAAAACTGTTACAGCTTGGCTGGGAAGCTCTGATTCATCCTCTGTATTCATCAGACATTGTACCTTCGGATTTCCATTTATTTCGGTCTTTATATAATTCTCTTAATGGAAAAAATTTCCATTCCCTGGAAGACTGTAAAAGGCACCTGGAACAGTTGTTTGCTCAAAAAGATAAAATGTTTTGGGAGGATGGAATTATGAAGTTGCCTGAAAAAATGGCAGAAGGTGGTAGAACTAAAGGGTAAATACGTTGTTCAATAAAGTTCTTGGTGAAAATGAAAAATGTGTCTTTTATTTTTACTTAAAAATCGAAGGGGACTTCCTTGGTGGCGTAGTGGTTAAGAATCCACCTGGCAATGCAGGGAACATGGGCTCGATCCCTGTTCTGGGAAGATCCCACATGCCGTGGAGCAGCTAAGCCCGTGTGCCACAACTACTGAGCCTGTGCTCTAGGGCCCACGAGCCACAACTACTGAGCCCATGTGCCACAACTACTGAAGGCTGCGCACCTAGATCCCGTGCTCTGCAACAAGAGAAGCCACTGCAATGAGAAGCCCGCGCACCGCAATGAAGAGTAGCCCCCACTCGCCGCAACTAGAGAAAGCCTGTGTGCGGCAATGAAGACCTAATGCAACCAAAAATAAATATTAAAAAAAAACGAAGGCACCCCAAAAACGAAGGCACTTTTTGGCCAACCCAATAGAATGGTGGTTACCAGGGCTATGAGGAGAATGGGAGTTATTATTAAATGGGTATTGGGTTTCAGCTTTGCAAGATGAAAAGAGTTCTGTGGGTGGATGGTGGTGATGGTAGCACAACAATACTTTTTTTTTTTTTGGCTGTGTTGGGTCTCTGTTGTGGTGTGTGGGCTTCTCATTGCGGTGGCTTCTCTTGTTGCAGAGCACAGGCTCTAGGCATGTGGGCTTAGTAGTTGTGGCTCGCAGGCTCTAGAGTGCAGGCTCAGTAGTTGTGATGCATGGGCTTAGTTGCTCCACAGCACATGGGAGCTTCCCAGACCAGGGATCAAACCCGTGTCCCCTGCATTGGCAGGCCGATTCTTAACCTCTGCGCCACCAGGGAAGTCCCAACAATGTGAATATACTTAATGCTGCTGAACTGTACCCTTAAAAATGGTTAAGATGGTAAATTTTGTTATTTGTATTTCACCATAATTTTCTTTGAAAAAGTGGTTTCATGAAGTTTTAAATGGGCAAAAGCATGGTTGGAGTGCATTTAAGTGAGAAGGGAAGGAGAATTGGAGAATCTAGATAAAAATAATTTGAAACCTTAAAATACATACGAAATCAACAAAAAGCATTTAAAAATTCATTTATATGCTACTTAAAATTAAGCATTGTTATTTTTATATATTTTCTTCATATATGTGTATATTGTTAAAGAAATTCATGTCATTAAAAACTCCATAGGAAACATTTTCCCCCTTAGTATTCTTTTACATTTTAAACACATTTAAACCAAACTTATCTTGGAGTGTCAGATCTGGAAGAGTCATATAGAGCATCTAATTTAATCTCATTTTTCTGCTCATTGGTGGGTAGAGCTGGGGCTTGTCCCTCTGGTGGGCAGGGCCTGCTCAGAGAGAGTTTAATCCGCTTGTCTGCAGATGGGTGGGGCTGTGTTCCTGCCCTCTTGGTTGTTTGGCCTGAGGTGACCCAGCACGGGGCCTACAGGCTGTTTGGTGGGTCTAATGGCGGCCTCTGGGAGGACTCATGCCAATGGGTGCTTCCCAGGACTGCTGTTGCCAGTGTCTTTGTCCCTGCAGTGAGCCACAGCCGCCCCCCACCTCTGCAGGAGACCCTCCAATACTAGCAGGTAGATCTGGCGCATTGTCTCTTGGGGTCACTGCTTTTTTCCCCCCGGGTCCTGGTGCACATGAGACTTTGTGTGCGCCCTCCAAGAGTGGAGTTTCTGTTTCTCCCAGTCCTGTGGAAGTCCTGTGATGAAACCCTGCTGGCCTTCAAAGGTTTGATCTCTGGGGACTCCTCCTCCTGTTGCCGAGCCCCCAGGCTGGGAAGCCTGACGTGGGGCTCAGAACTTTCACTCCTGTGGGATAACTTCCGTGGTATAATTGTTTTCCAGTTTGAGGGTCACCCACCTGGTGAGTATGGGATTTGATTTTATCACCATTGTGCCCCTCCTATCAGCTCACTGTGGCATCTTCTTTGGATGTAGGGTATCTTTTTTGGTAGGTTCCAGCGTTTTTTTGTTGAGGGTTGTTCAGCAGTTAGTTGGGATTTTGTTTTTTTCGTAAGAAGGGGATGAGCTCACATCCTTCTACTCTTTCTATCTATCTATCTAATTAATCTCATTTTTAAGAAGAGACATGGAGTCCAGGAGGTTGTGTTTGTTCAAGGTTATGCAGCTAAGTGGTGGTACAGCTGTCAGAATACCTATCCAGTCTGATGTTCTTATCACTGCACCATAACTATGTTTCTAGTTGCCCCCTTGAAAACTGGTTCTCCCTCTTGGTTTCCTTATCTCTGTTAGTATTGTCATTACTGCTCTAGCTATAAGGCTTGAAATACGGGGGTAATCATTAACTCCTATTCTCTTCTCTCCTCTGTCTCATATCCAGTAAATTAAGTCCTGTGGAATTTTTCTTTGTAGCATTTATCACATCCTCTATTCTCTCACTTTTAGTGATGCTGTAATTGATCAATGGGTTCAAGTGGTGACAACCTTACCTTCATTGTTTAGTTCCTTATTAACTTTTTATCTGACTGTTTCATCCATTGATGAATATTGCTCTTATCCTAATTCAGAGCCTTATTCCTTCTTGCTTGTCCTCCTGAGCTTTTTGGCTTTCTCTCCATCTGCACTACTACTTGGTTTTTCTTCTTAATATATCTTTCTGATCCTGCTTCCTTCTTACTCAGAAACTTTTCTGTGGCCTTAGCAGAAGTCTGTGGTCTGCAGACTTTATTTTGTGACTGCAAAGTGCTTTTGGTTTTTGTTTTTAAATTTGAATACTTTCAGGCAAAGCATAGCCTCACCCCAGTTAGCATGATTCTATTGCTTTTATCAGCTCACTTCACTCATTTGCATTTCCTATTTGTTTCTGTAGCCATTTTGAGTTTGCCACCCTTCCTGATGTTTAGCATGGTCTTCAATGCCCAGAATAATGTCTGCAGTGTATTTTACCAATTTTATTTCCTACTACTTCCCTATAGGAAACCTTTATCCATTTTTCTTATACTGTTGTTCCTTTTCTTCTCTCTTATCGTTATCCAAATACCTTGAAAATCGGCTCCTATCGTACTTATGACCAGTTTCTAGCACTGTGTGTGGAATTAATGGATGAACGAGTTTTTCTGGCACTAGTTAGTCTCATAAAATCTCTCTTTGAGAAACTCAGAGACAGGGAGACTATGGGAGACTCTAGGACAGACTGCTATATAAACAGCTAACTATAACAGTAAATAAAAAAGGACAGTTGTAAAGAGTAATGAATTCTGCTTGGGAGGGCACATATGGTAATTTCTACCTGGGAGAGCCATATTATGTAGCATTCCCTGACTACTCCAAATCATTGACTTCTTTTCTTGTCCTCTGACTATACCCTTCATTAACATGTTTTTTAGTTCTTTATGTCTCTAAAACTAGATTATAATCTCCTTGAGAACAATGATTGTATTTGTATTTTATACTTCTGTATCCTTCCCTGTTCATAATAGGTACTCAAATTTTTGTTGAAAGTATATCAGTCAAGGGGTTTTATGATAAGAAACAGAAAACTTTCTTACTGTTTTAAGTGAAAAGATTTCCTAGAAGGATAATGGAGGCTCACAGACATGATAGGAGGCTAGAGGAGTAGGCTTGGAAAATGGGCAGGAACCAAAAGGGCCCCAGAATGTAGGCAGCCATAACTGTCTGTCCAGTTAGATGCTGTTGTCTCTGGATACTGCAGTTCTCACTGCATTCCTCCATAAGTCAATCCTAACTGAACGTTTGACTTTGGGTCAGTTCTCCCAAACTTCAGAGTTCTGAACAGTTCTACCTTTCAGAGAGTAGAGAAAGGAAGGATCTGTTCCCTTCGGCACCTCAGACCAAAATATCTCACAGACTATCCAAAGTAGATTCCTCCAAATAGGAAAAATAGGAACAGGATTGATGGTGGACAGCCACCCCACCCCCTGCCCATATTCCCACTCCCAGGGGGAAAAAAACCAACAACAAATATTCAATACTAATGGATGAAGAATGTATGTAACCTTTGCCTCGGGAAATTTGGAGAGAGAGTGTGGCAGAGAAGTGAATTATGGTGAGGACCCTTGGGCATGTCAGGTACAGAGAAGGGGGTCAGTAATAAAGACTCTGAGAACTTAGGGTAGACAGTGGTAAGGAGCAGACCAAGTTTGTACTAACATGGGGGAAACGAAGTTAGACAGGTAGGATGAGGATCCCAAGGACAATCTGCATCATTTTATTTAGGACTAGTTCTAGTCAGTAGCATGTCTTTGGTGGCTCATCCAGGAAGTAAAAGGTGGCTCCTCCAGTTGGAGAGGCTAGGTTTTTTTTTTAAGTACCTAATACATCCATATGGTAAAGAATTAAAACATGGGGCTTCCCTGGTGGCGCAGTGGTTGAGAGTCTGCCTGCCGATGCAGGGGACACGGGTTCGTGCCCCGGTCCAGGAAGATCCCACATGCCGAGGAGCGGCTAGGCCCGTGAGCCATGGCCGCTAAGCCTGCGGTCCGGAGCCTGTGCTCTGCAATGGCAGAGGCCACAGCAGTGAGAAGCCCGTGTACTGCAAAAAATAAAAAACAAAAAAAAAACATGAAAGGATCTTTAGTATAATAAAAAGCCTTCCTCTCACCCTCTACATTCCCCTAAACTTTCAATCTAAATTGTATGAAAAATTAAACATTAATATTATGCACAGTTTCTCTGCTTTATTGACATGCTTGCAATTCTTTCTGATGAGGATTTTAAAAAGATAAAATAGCATTATATCATTTTCATCCCCTGGAAATCGGCAATTGACTGACTCCCAGCAGTTGGAAAATAAAATGATTTCCAACTTTCAAACCCAGTTCAGTTTGGGGTTCATCTCAGGTAGTATGTCTTGGCAAAATTAAAATTCTGTGAAGTGTCAAGATTTCATCCTAAAATTTTCCTTCTGATAAAGAAAATATTTTAGGCAATAATACCATTCCCGCTCTGTTATCAGTTCCATGCCTCATTTTTCGTTCACTTATAATTCCTTTCATTTCAAAGGGAACGTTTCCCCTAGCCACCCTTAGGAGCTTTCAGAACTCCAGTGTTTGAGTTTTGCTTGAACCCCTTTTTTGACAACGTCTTTGTTGAATTTACCCTTGCCTTGGGTGATAACCAGATACACACTGTTTAAGGCCTTTTTTTTTTCATATGTAGGTAGATAATACATAGAGGAAATTTTATGTAGTAAAATTCACGCTTTTTAGATGTACAGTTCTGAGTTTTGACAAACATATACAGTCCTGAACTACCACCACAATCAAAATATAGAATATTTATGTCATTTTCAAAAGTACCCTCATGTCCCTTTTAGTCAGTTCTCCTCCTCTCAATCCCTGATCTGTTTACTGTCCTTATACATTTTATCTTTTCTAGAATATCAGATAAGTGGAATCATGTAGTATGTAACTTTTGCATTTGGCTAATTTCACTTAGCATAAAGGTTTTGATATTTATCCATATTGTGGCATATATTAGTATTCTCTTGCTTTTTATTGCTAGGTAATATTCCATTGTATAGATGTACCAAGGGCCATTATTTTTAGTGTCTTATTTAGAAGAGTGATTTGAGCTGATTGGTAAGGTTTGAGTACGTAGGTCAGTAATTTCAGTTCATCCATGGTCAAGCCCAGGTTATTCTATCAAATTTCAGCAGTATATTCTGGCATAAGAATCTTAACTTTTTTTAGTATTAGGCTATGTAGAAGACATCACTTGAGTTATACTCAGAGGCCTGAGGAGGAAGAATGCCATAAGAGAATGTTACAGGGCAATAAGTGAGCATAACCACTAGACTCTTGAGTTCCTTGAGGAACTTGTCTTGCTCTTTTCTATACCTTTCACTCTCCAGTGCTATTTTAGGCCTTCCACAGTTATTTGTTAAGTAAGCTGAATTTATAAATGCTGTCAGATTGTGATTTTAATGTACTTTGCCCCTGAAGCATAGTGCCCTTAAAACCACCGTACGCTTAAAAGAATTATGCTCTATCCCCACACCCAATGGCTGTAAAGAAAGAGGGCAAGCCTCTTACATTCTGTTACATTAGTGTTTCTGTTCTTTTCATCACAAAGTGCCAAAGTCCTTTTTATCCTTCACCCTTCTTCTCACCATGGGACCCTGTGTCTTGGAAGATTTTATCTATCATATAGCATTGATTAAATAATTTACTCATTTGGAAAATCAGTCGAGGATAGCTACCTAGCTAGCTGTGTGTATGACAGTAAAAGAGCTTCTGATTAGCAAGAGATAACCACTGTTAACTGCGTAGAGTACACATAATTCCTGCCAAGAGCAAATAAATTTATCTTTTAGTTAACTTCATTAAGGAAACATGTGCAACAGGTTTTAGTCTTTTTAGAAGTATTAGTAATAGCTAAGGACACTCATTACTACAGTTACATGTCTCTAAAGGTCTGGAGACTTCCAGGTTTGGAATTACTATGTGATTTCTTTTTCAGGAGTACCCGATCTAAATATTAATCATATGCTTTGAGAACTGGACTTGTGTCTTACTTAAGGCCATGGGAGTTCCAAAGACCTAAGGACAGACTTTGGCATTATGCTTCAGCCTTCATCAGCAGCATTAGCATTTGAACCATAATTGTCTGTGCAAATCTAGGTTGGGCCTTAGGGAACAGAAAAAAATACTACATCAGCCTGCACTTTTCCTTGTTAATGTCAGGAAATTTAACCCAAACTAAGGAAAAAAGGCAATTTATTGAAATATAATTCTAAAGGCTAGATTGACTTCAGATGTTACTTGATTGGAGCTCAAGCATTGTTTGGAAAACCAAGTTCTTCCTTTTGTATCTCTCAGCTCTGACACTGCTATTTGGGTTACATTCTCAGTCAGATTCTTCCTTGTGGTTCTAGGTTGCCTGTAGCAGCTCCTGTCTGAGTTTTTCCAGGTTCAAACCAGGTGGAAAAGAGAGAGGCTCTTCCCAAAATTTCCCAGAAAGAATTTGAGTCTCCTTGGCTCTGACTGAAATATGTGGTCGTTTTATGTAAGTGACTATGCTCAGGGAAATCATGCACTGATTGTGTCGGCTCAGGCTAATAAATCTAGGTCTGAAGCTCTGTCCAGACATAGGGACTGGGAACTGGGGTGGGGCATTCAGCAGAGACAACTTGGGATATAGGTATCAAGGGAAGCAGGATTAGATGTATGGTAGCCCAGTACCAAATGTCTATGCACTAGCATTTATACATGCTTGTCATTTCCTATTTGTTAGGCACTGAGTTAGATACTTTCACAAATGTAGTTTCATTTAATTCCATTCTCACAATGCCTCTGTGAGGTAGTTATTTCTCTCTCTGCTTTAAGTTAAGAAGATAATCTCAGGTTAAGTCATTGCCCAGTTTCATATCAGTGGCTATTGCTGGAACCAGGATTTTAGCCGAAGTCTTTCTGAATCCAGCTGCAGTGCATTTCCAACACTTCCTCTCTGGTGTTCAAAAAACATCCTGAGCAACAGCTGCAGCATCACTGGAAAATGATTGTAGTCTCTCTAATTATTTTGAAGATTGAAACACTCATCTGGTTGTGTTTGTAAAATGATGAATTATATTATTTCTAGTTTACTCCTTGCGTAGGCTCATAAGGACTGCTTTCATTTATCCAATAAATATTTGTTGAGTGCCTATTATGAGTCAGATACTGTTCTAGGAACTGAGGATAAAGCCGTGAATCAAACAAATACCTCGTCTCAAGGAGCTTATATTCTGGTGTAGACAAAACACATAAAGGGATGTATAAATTCAGATGGTCATGAGGCTTCCCTTTTTATTTAGATTACTGAAGGGGCATTAGCCCTCACAGGCATTTATTTGCTGGGGCAGGCAGAGCCATGGAATTTCATAGTTTGCCAAGTATTGACTCTTGATAAAACTACTCATTGAGGGAATTCCCTGGTGGCACAGTGGTTAAGAATCTGCCTGCCAATGCGGGGGACACGGGTTCGAGCCCTGGTCCAGGAAGATCCCACATGCCTCAGAGCAACTAAGCCCGTGTGCCACAACTACTGAGCCTGCGCTCTAGAGCCCGCGAGCCACAACTGCTGAGCCTGTGTGCCACAACTACTGAAGCCCATGCGCCTAGAGCCCATGCTGTGCAGCAAGAGAAGCCACTGCAATGAGAAGTCCGCGCACCGCAACAAAGAGTAGTCCCCGCTCACCACAACTAGAGAAAGCCTGCACTCAGCAATGAAGACCCAATGCAGCCAAAAATAAATAAATAAATAAAATTATAAAACAACAACAAAAAACTACTCATTGAGGCCAGTCTCAGATCAGGGCCAGAAGCAAACTAGAAAACTAAATGAAGTTAACGGTTTAAAATCAGTCAAGCTATAAGGAAAGCCAAATGAATTAAACATTTATTTATATTGAGAACACATTTTCCTCAATTCTGGATTGTTTTTAGAAAGAGTTTGTCACTCTGCCCCCAACCTCTACCTTCCCTCCATACAGATTTGTAGACTTCCCTCTAGATTTGTAGACTCTTGAGAGCAGTGGTCCTCAAAAGGTTGTCTGCAGATATATGGGGGTCCCCTTTTAGGAGGTTTGGGAGGTTAAAACCATTTTCATCATAAGACTAAGATGTGATTAACCTTTTTCACTGTGTTGACATTTGGTCTGATGGCGCAAAAGCAATGGTAGATAAAACTATTCATGTTTTAGAGTGAATCAATACAATGACACCAGACTGTACTAGTAGTCATTATATTCTTACAGTAAAAAAAAAAAAAAAAAAAAGTTTCACTTAAGAACATTTTGATCGATAAAAATTGTCTCAACTCTTGAATAAATGTCTTTTTAATATTCTGGGTGATGAAATGGAAAATGTGCATAAAACACTTTTGCCTGCATACCGAAGTACAGTGGTTCTTGAGGAAAAGCCTTTGTGCGATTGTTTGAGTTGTGAGCTGATCTAGCTACCTTTTTCATGGGATACTATTTTTACCTGCAAGAACAACTGACAAACTGTGGCTATTCGGAGTTGGCCGTTTGGCAGATATTTTCTCAAAAATGAACAAAGTGATATTTCAAGGAAAACAACTGAAAGTATTTGTTGCCAGTGATAAAAATTTGACCTCTCAAGCGAAAACTAGAAGTTTGGAAGACTTGTATTGATATTAGCCACTGTGAGCTTGGCAGTGTCCCAGTATTTTTAAAAATTAATTAATTAATTTATTTATTTATTTTGGCTGCATTGGGTCTTCGTTGCTGTGCGCGGACTTTCTCTAGTTGTGGCGAGCGGGGGCTAGTCTTCATTGTGGTGCGCGGTCTTCTCATTGCAGTGGCTTCTCTTATTGCGGAGCATGGGCTCTAGGCGCATGGGCTTCAGTAGTTGTGGCGCGGGTGCTCAGTAGTTGTGGCACACGGGCTTTGTTGCTCTGCGGCATGTGGGATCTTCCCGGACCAGGGATTGAACCCGTGTCCCCTGCGTTAGCAGGCGGATTCTTAACCACTGTGCCACCAGGAAAGTCCGACAGTGTCCCAGTATTTAAAGAGTTTTCTCATGAGATTGGTATATGTGTTTTTTAAATACTGTATAATGAAATGTGTCAACATTTGAAAGGTCTACGTAAGTTAGTGAACTAATGTTTTCCAAATAACCAATACATGGTGGTACAAAATCATGCAACTTGGAAGATCCATCCAAAGTGCAAGATAAACCAGTATATTTTTAATGTAAGAAAGTATGAAAATTTCATTGATATGGTTTCAGAGTCTGTATTGCAACTAACATTTTTTTAAAATAGATCTTTATTGGAGTATAATTGCTTCACAATACCGTGTTAGTTTTTGTTGCACAACAAAGCGAATCAGCCATATGCATACACGTGTCCCCATATCCCCTTCCCTTGAGCCTCCCTCCCATCCTCCATATCCCACCCCTCTAGGTCATCGCAAAGCACCGAGCCGACCTCCCTGCTATGTTGCTGCTTCCCACCAGCCAACTATTTTACATTCGGTAGTGTATATATGTCGATGCTACTCTCACTTCGCCCTAGCTTTGCCCTCCCACCCCATGTCATCAAGTCCATTCTCCAAGAAACTATCAATTGACACATTTCGGTTTTTTATCAAAGAATATCCACAATTATCTAAAATGACTATTAAAATAACCTCTTTTCCAGCTACATATCCGTCTGGGGCTGAATTTTCTCTATAAGTATACTTCAGTCAAAACAACATATCGTGACAAATTGAAGGCAGGCTCATTTATGAGAATTCAGCCATCTTCTATTAAGACAGTCTTTTCATTAAATTTTTTTGGAGGGAATACATTTACAGTTGACCCTTCAATAACACGAGTTTGAACTATGTGGGTCCCTTTATACGCAGATTTTAAAAAATAGTAAATACTATAGTACTACACTATCCATGGTTGGTTGAATCCTCAGATGTGGAACCGAGGATCTGGAGGGCCAACTATAAGTTATACTCAGATTTTTGACTGTGCAGAGGGTCAGTGCCCCTAACCTCATGTTGTTTGAGGATCAGCTATATCTTTAATAACCTGTGTTATTTATGTTAACATGCAGTGGGTTTACTTTTGTTTCAAAATGAATTAATATTTTAAACTTTTTTCAGTTTTAATTTCTAATCGCACAGCTTTTGATATAACTTGTAAACAAATGCTGTTTGAGGTCCTCACTAATTTTTAAGGGACCAAGAAAGTTTGAAAACTCAAAGATTGAGAACTGCAGTCTTAAGGGCTGTTTTTTATTCTAGGGATCAAAAGATGTCTCTCAGTTCTCTACTTTTTCTTCGTAGTGAACCTAACCAAAGAGTTCCCCACAAAAGTGAAAATTTATTACGGAATTATGTTATGTGGTAGAATTTGCAGATCCTCTCAATCAGAGTCTTAATTTCTAATAATTGAAACCTTGGAATACAAATCAGTGGAGCTTCTTATTAAAATTAGAGGATTTGGTTTCAGAATTAGGCTGAGGTCTGTCTGGATAGGGAGCAAACATAGGGCCAAGAAATATCCCTGGTATACACTTCAACAAATGACTCCTGCTTCTAGAGCCCCTCCTTTGCAGGTGAAATTACCTTTTTACCTCAAGCTCCCTCCTTTAGGTCCCTTCCCCTAGCCATTGGTGCCAGAGTCAGTACGATACAGTAGGAGACTCCCTAAACTCCCTGGCAGGTGGCAGGAGAGTGGGAAACCATAGCTGAAAGACAGGTGTTCTTGGTTTAAACTGTGAATGCTCTTTTCTATAGGAAATGTAACACCAGTTATGGCTAGCTTCTATGATGAACTTACACATGGATGGAATAGGCTTCTGTGGGCTTCCCCCGGAGCCTTAGGTGCCCTGAGTTCCAAATAAAATGTTTAGGATATAACTTGCTTCCTAAATTGGGAACTGCTTCTACTTTAAAAATTATACATCTTAAATCAGGATAAATGTTATTTTATTATAAGGACAGATAAAATTAAGGATGGTCTTAACAGTGGTACAAAAGGGTCATTTTGCTCTTTATGAGACTGCATGATGAGATTTGACTCATAGGCTATGAAATGAAGCCCACAGGCAGTACTTAAACACAACAGAGGTAATAATCAAGAAGTACCTGAATTCCCACATTTTATAAAATGGCATCATATTCCTCAGGGCTGCTGGCATTCAAAGAAAAAAATAGACATTCCACAAAATTGTCTGTTTTCTAGTTAAACTGAGGTCTTATAACTGTAGCTGAAAAGCTAAGTTGTAATTTTGAGGACACCATGGATGAAAGAGAAAAAACTACTATCACTAGTAACAGATGTGAAATTACATTAGATAAATATAATCATTAGTTTCAGTCTCACCCTGGTTAATTTGTTTGTGGAAATGTGCAACCCATTATTCATTAGATAATTTTTCACACATTGATTAGGAAGCCATGTCGAATTGTGACCCTGCACATTTGGACCTACCTATCTTGCAATGAAGTATACTGCTTACAGTAGTGGAAATGGGGGACAAAATGTTTATCTCAGGCTGATTTTGTGCCAATAAATAAAGTAAATCAATAGCCAGTGAAGTGTGAACAACATTTCTCTGCTGTATAATATGGTTTTGGGGGCAATTTGACATGCTACAAGGGGAAACAAGGGTCTTGAACATAAAGGTAATAAAAGCAAATCATGCTGGTAACTGTTATTGAAGTCCTGTATTTTTCTATACTTGGGCAGCTTTAAGATGTGAAAAATAATGCACATAAAATTATAAAAATATTGAGGCAACTTTCCCCCATATTTATAAACATTCTCTCTTATAGCTGAACTTGATTTTATTGGTCATGCACTCTATACCTGTGACAAATCTTTTCTGTTTTCTATTTGATCTAATTTAGTACACAAATTCAGATAACTTTAATGTATTTATAGCAAATACAACACAAAGATCTTAAATTTCAAATAGACTTGATTAGCATTCAATAAGACCCCATCTGAATTTTACTCTTCACTATTCAGGTAACTACTTACAATAGTCAAAAATCTCTCAAATTAAAAATTATATTTTCTGCTCTGCAAAAAGCTTCAGGGAGAAACCCCCATTTTCTCATCTTGTACCTTTCTTACCATTCTAAGCCCTGCAGATCTTCTTGCCAGTTTGGACCTCAGATGTCTTTTAAATTAAGATGAAAGTAACACATTTTTTCCACATAATGCAGGCTGTATTCAAGTAATTAATGGTTAATTAACAGCAGGTTTTTTTCTGTAGGTCAGATAGTGAAGGGCTATGCTATATTACTATAGAAAGGAGGTTAGGTTAGGTTATTTGGTTTCTAGAAGATGCCTCTGGTCTCCTTGGTCTAAAATAAAATCATAGCCAGGGAAACCTGCAGATTCAAAGGAGAAATGGTTACTGGTGTCACAGAAACAGTGTTTTGCTGTCCAGGAATGTTATTTCCTTGACAAATTCTGTGTACCATTGTTAGAATTAAAAAAAATCGCTGACCACAGATATTTTAATAATGTGTGCTGACATGAAGTATATTTATTTGTAGTCAGTGACTTGATTCATGTGAAGAGTTCTACAAATATATGTATGCATATATATATGTATATATTTATGGCTTATTTTGAGATTATCCCTCTCTCCTGCCTTTTTAAATTTGGACGGGGTTTCTGTCTATTGTAGATTAATTTTTAAAAATCTAAATTTAACCATACTTATATATAACATAATATGAACAAAAGAAAAGATTCTTTTCTAATTTCATATTTGAATGCCAAACTAGCAGAAGTATAAGTGTTTGTGAGAACCAATATAATGGAGAGACCATGAGTGATAAAGAGTAAGTGTTAGTTTGAGAATTAGGTCTTTATTCTCCTTGCTGCATTAAGTTCTGAAGCTTTTCTGGTTTTGGTAGACTAGGTGAGCTCTAAGTCTTCCAGCTTTAATATTTCATGCATATTATATTTTTTATAAAATAGCATCATACTATACATGGATGAATAAACTTTGTGACTCAGATAATAGTGTACTTTTATATAACCTGCTTTGTTTACATTTAATATAAACATTTTTCTATGTCCTTATGTATTCTTTTATATTATTTATAATGGACATCATTTATAATGGCTGTATCATATTCCATTATATGAATTTACTGTGATTCATTTAACCATATCTCTGTTACTGGACACAATCAAAGCCATCATATCTTTCTTGTAATGCTGCCATAGTTTATTGATTGGTTTCCCTTTTTTTGCTTTTGCCCCTTACAGTCTGTAATCACTAACTAGATAGATCCTTTTCTTTTTAGTGGAAATCAAATACAGCTCTCCAACCATCCTTAGAATAAAATCCAAAATCATTACATGGCCTATAGAGCACTGTGTAATCTGGCACTCACCTACTTCTGGAACCTTATTTCTACACTCTGCCTTGCTCACTGCACTTCACCCACTGTTTTCCTGGCTGTTTTCTACTTGGGACATTATTCCTCCCTCCCTCCCTTTCTCCCTCCCTCCCTGTCATTAGTAGGTAAACTCCCTGAGGGTATGACTGCATCAGTTTTGTTCATTTTTAAAATCCCCAGCACCAAGAAGTATGCCTAGCTTATAGAAGGCACTTGAAAAATATTTGTTGAATGACTGAAGGTTTTGTTCAGCATTTTTCTGTTATAAATGTAGTAGGATAAGGAAAGTTATTGTTTTGTCAATTGTCTTTGTTTGGAGAAACATCTTGATTGGCCTCTTTAGATGGAAAGTGTGGCCCTGAGGAAATGGATTGAAAGAAAAAAACAGACAGAGCTAAAAGTACCTTGAAAAAAAATGAATAATAATTTGGGGGGTAGCAGAGAGGAGATGAAGAGGATAGGAAGATGAGTGTGGAGAGAGGGGGACAAACTAAGGACCAAGGCTGAAGCATGAGTAGGCAGAAATGACTGAGGGAATTTTTTAAAGTACAGGGGTATTTCATATTTGTTTTTAAGTTATGCACCAATGTAAGCCTTCTCCCATTAACCCCAGAATCTTCCCAGCACACAGCTACCTCGTGGCAGTGTTTTGTTGGGGGAAATCAAGAAAAGCCATGTCTTATGTTTCAGCCAAAACCCAGGTGTTGATAAAGGAACAGTTTGTACAGTAGAATGAGAGTTCAACAGAATCAGAAATGAAGCCAGAAGTTACAGGGAGGCCACTGGATTGCTCACTGCAAGTAGGAAGGGGAATTGAATAGATCTTATCTAGCTTAGAAGAGTGAGTTACAGAAAAAACACAGTGGTAAATATCTTTGTAGCTAATTCTTTATATGGTAAACATACCCATGGTTTACTTAGGGTAAATTTCTAAAAGTGGAATCACTAGATCAAAGTGTGTCGCCATTTTTAAGGCTTTTGTTATGTGATCATATTGCCTTCCAGAAAAGTGGTACCAACTTAAAATCTGAAACGATTTATGAAGCAAGAATTATTTTAAAAAACAACACCATTAGAGACCTACTAGTCTGTCTATAATTTTAAAAATGGAAAATAAGAGTTGTTGAGGATGTGGAATAATTGGAGCTCTCATATATTGTGGGTGATATTGTGAAGTGGTGTAGCTCCTTTGGAAAATAGTTTGACAGTTTCTCAAAAAGCTAACATAGTTACCATATGACTCCAGCAGTCGCACTCTGAGGTGTATACCCAAGAGAAATAAAAACATACATCCACACAAAAACTTGTACACAGATGTTCAGAGCAGCATTAATTATATTATCCCAAAAGTAGAAACAATCCGAATGTATCCAATAACTGATGAATGGATATATAAAATGGGTATATCTATACAATGGCATGTTATTTGGCAATAAAAATAAATGAACTGATACATCTTATAACATGGGTGAACCTTGAAAACATTACCCAAGTGAAAGAAGTGAGTCACAACAGCCTGCATACTGTACGGTTACATTTTTGTGAAATGTCCAGAATGAGCATTGGCTATTCAGTAGCATGTTGTTTACTCTTCACATATTTGTTAATTTTCCAGTTTTTTTCTTGTAATTGATTTCTAGTTACATACTGTTGTGTTCAGAAAAGACACTTGATATGATTTCAGTCTTCTTAAATTTTTTAAGACTTTTGTGGCCTAAACAGTTTTTAATTTTGATGAAGTCCAATTTATTTTTCTTTTGTTACTCATGCTTTTGGTATCATATCTAAGATTCTTTTGCCAAATCCAAGGTTATAAAGATTTATCCTATGTTTTCTTCTAGGCATTTAAAAGTTTTAGCTCTTATATTTAGGTTTCTCATACATTTTTTAAAAAATTATTTATTTTTGGCTGCGTTGGGTCTTTGTTGCTGTTAGCGGGCTTTCTCTGGTTGCGGCGAGCAGGGGCTACTCTTTGTTGCGGTGCATGGGCTTCTCATTACAGTGGCTTCTCTTGCTCTGGAGCACGGGCTCTAGTCGTGCGGGCTCAGTAGTTGTGGCACGCGGGCTCAGTAGTTGTGGCTTGCAGGCTCTAGAGCACAGGCTCAGTAATTGTGGTGCGTGGGCTTAGTTGCTCAGCGGCATGTGGGATCTTCCCGGACCAGGGCTCAAACCCATGTCCCCTGCATTGGCAGGCAGATTCTTAACCACTGTGCCATCAGGGAAGCCCAGTTTCTCATACATTTTAAGTTACTTTTTGTGTATAGTGTGAGGTAAGGGTCCAACTTTCATTCTTTTGCATGTGGCTATCCAGTTGTCTTGGTGTCATTTATGAAAAGATTATTTTTTCCTCATTGAATGGTCTTGGCACTCTTGTTGAAAATCAGTTGTCCGTAGATGTAGGTTTTTATTTTTGGGCTCTCAATTCTGATTAATGTGAAATGAGTCTTTGTTTTATTAATTTGCATCTCTTGATTGCTACTGAGATTGGGCAACTTCTTGTATCTTATTGGTGATACTTATTTCCTGCTTTGAAAATAGTGCCCACTTTTCTTTCTTTTTTGTGGGTGGTGTGGTGTGAAATGGGGATATTGATTTGTAGGGAATATTTTTATATCGTGGTACCAATTGTTTGTTGGTTTTATGGGTTGCAAATTAATCCTTCCAGTTTTGGACCATTGCTGACTGACCTGCAGGTGACACATGACTCTAGTTGGGCCAGTATAGTTCTTCCCCTGGGAATACAGAAGAAACTTAGAACACAGAGAGAGCCAGGGATTGTGTTTGTGGCTAGGCTCTGGAAAAAAAGATCATCTCCTGAAGTCTCCAGGAGACTGGATGTCCTGGTCCCTTTACTTCCAGTGTCAGCTCTTCCTTTGTGTGTGTGAAATATCCCAGAATCCTTTCAATACTCACTTATGTAAAAAAAATTATGCAGTCTGGGGTCGATTTCTTTTTGCTTCTAACCACAAAAACAAATTAAAAAAAACCAACTTGAATACAACTCCCAAATTTCTGGCTTGGGTAATTGGTCTGATAGTGGTGCCATTAAACAAAATAGGGATTATAGGAGAGGAGGAGGGAGTAATGTTTGAGGAAAGGTGATTGTTGCAGTTTTGGACATGTTGAGTTGTGATACCGGTAGAGTATCCAAGTCAGGAAGAGTGTGAGGTGTGAAAAGAAAAAGGACTAAGAACAGAAATCTACCTAACACTAACTCTTAAAGGATAGGAAGAGGAAGAAGAGGCAGTAAAGTGATCAGAGTTGAGGTAGCCAGAGCTCTAGGAGGAGAACTCATAGAATCTAGGGGCGAGAAGAGCATCAAGAGGGAGGGAATAGTTAAACAGAAGGAATAAAAGGCCTGAGTTTCAAGGAGGGAGTAGTTAATAACGGGTCAAGTAAGATTCGGTGGTGAGGGGTCATAAGTGACCTCGGCCTGGTCAGGGGTTGGAAACTATACTGGAGAAAGTCAAGGTGTAAATGGCATGTTAGGATGTTGAAAGTGAGGGTAGAGTATTATTTTGGGGAACTTGATGTGAAGGGAAGCAGAGAGAGAAGATAATATCTAGAAGGGCATATGAGGTTGGAGAGGGGGTGATTAAAGATGTGGTAGACTGTACATGTTTACATTTGAAGGAAGAGACCAAAAGGAGAAGTAAGAAAGATAGGCAAAACAGAATATGACTTCTAGGAGACAGGAGGGAATGGGGCAGAACACAGGTTCTTCTCAGAAGGAAAGAGAATAAGGATGTGTTCTGTCACACAGCAAATAATTATACACTGTTTAAGACATGCTATGATGTATGTACAAAGTGATGAGAGGTTATAAAGGAGAGAGCTACTAAATCTTTGTCTGTGGTATCTGGAAGACTTCATCCATTTGATGAAGTTCATTTTGATCTGATACAACTGACTGCCTATCTGTGTAGCCTGAATACACAGGGAACCACAGACATGAGCTTTGTCACTTCATTGTCCTTGGGATCAAGGATATTGTATACTTGATGCATTTTTTTAGGCACTTCTTACTCTACTACATTAAAATGTGGCAGGTGGTACAGAAAAGAAATCTTGCTAACTTTTTTCCATATCTCTATACACGGTTCCATGTGAATAGTCTCAGTTTGTCAGCAGGTTACCCTGTGAATCGAGAAGTTTCTCTTGCAATGCCTCTCAGCCTTTTTATACATCATGACATACAGGGAAAAAAAAGATAGTATTTATCCTGCACACTGGTGTGAACGACTTCTCACAACTGGTACCAGGGGCGCCTGCCTGACTGCTAGCCTAAGCGCTTCAATATCTTGAACACACCTGAACACACTTATAACTCATTTGATGTGCAGTGGCATACGAATTGAGATCTCTGCTCAGTTCTCCCACACTTTAAAGTGTGGTGCATTCTCCCACACTTAAAATTTTTTTCAGTTTCTGCTATATGATAAAAGACTTTTCCCTCCTACCATTAAAATCCTTACCCAAACTATTCAGCGTGTAATATGGAAGGGTGCTTAATATGCTAAAAATCTCATGGTTTGCTATTTCCTTATATATCTCCTTCATAAATGTATATAATATCTTAAAGAACCATCTACATTCAAATATATTTTATAAGTCTCTAAATTATCTCATTGTGAAGTTTCTGTTTCTCACTATATCAAATCTGGTATAGGTGTCATAGCTTATTCTTTGACTTTTTTTTTCTTTCAGAAACTATAGTTATTTCTTTCACAAGTTAGAGTGGTGTAATGCTGGGAGAAAATATGTTCATTATATCAGACATTATACTGCAGTGTATACTTACTATACTTAAGTTTATTAATATATTTAAATAAGTTAATAAATTAATAAAATCATTCATATATCCTAGTAGGAAATAAGTTATCTTTGTTTTTTAATTTCCTAAATGCATTTTAAGCCATTCTTCCATGGACAGAAGCTTTTATTAAATGTTATTTTTGTAATTAAAAAAATTCTCATTTCCAGTTGTGCATAATTTTACGTTTGGTCTCTGGAGATTAAGAAGTATCATTAACTGTATATGCCGTTTGTATTTAGAAAAGTTGTAGGAAGATAAGAACTTGGCCTTTCTCATTTAAAGTGTAACAAGAAGAAAAACATAGGAATGTATCATGTAAGGAAATGTTGAGTTGTGCGGGAAATTGTGTTTTAAGACCTGCTGTAGATCTACGTCGGTGTCTGTGAAAGAGAGGATAATTAGTGCCTGCAGTCTCAGTCATATCAGACTAAAGGTAATGGGGTGTAAGAAATGGTTCATTAGGCCCTCTCAGGTACTTTTACTGTGTCCATACTATTTATACCAGCAGAAAAAATTCAGTCTTTAAAATCAAGTCAAAGCATTAGCCTTAGATTTTTCAATATGAGAAATAACATTGAGTAATGATCCCTTAAAGTCAAATGAAAAAATGTACATAAAAAACCTACTCTTAAAAAAGAAACATAAAAAAACCCAAAAACCTACTCAGTGTTCATCAGCTTATATGTCACCCACACTGAATATTTGCAATATCTGACCTCCTCCCTTCTTGACTGCTGGCTCTACTACACCTGCTGTATCTCTGGGAATTTGGAATGGAGGAAGAGGTGAAATCAGAAACCAGTTTGCTAAACACAGTCACTGTCCACATAGGAATTTTAATTGAAAAGGAGCTTTGTTGCAAAATGTCTCTTTACCTGGGGTGGATGGGGAATAGATGGAGGAAGCAAGCAATAATGAGGCCTTGGTTCTCACTCCTAGAAAAATTGCCTGTGATGCTAGATATGAAATTTGAGTCAAATAACATAGGTTATAGTGTCTTCCCACAGCTTGTTCAAATGTTGCTCAGAGAGGTTTTGAGGGAGAGGTATTGGAAAGGGGAAGGGTGGATAGTGTGTTTGATGCTGCCTAGACCACATCTAGTTCTGATGGAAATTTCTGAGGTCAGTCTCTTATAAACCTTTCCCCGCTCTGATTCTTCCTAATTCCCATAAAACTGCTGAGCTGCACTTCTGAACTTTGGAGTCAATGCTGGGTGGGCATTAGCTATAGTTGGAAATTCTATGCCTGCTTGCAGAACAATTCTTCAGCCTCCAGAAAGAAGGAGGAACCATGAAGAGTTGGTGGAGGAAGATCTACCACAGTTAGCAATTTGGGGTAAGTTGTATATTTGATTGTTATGTAAGTCCCTTCTGCAATTTTAGAGAATTGAGATAAAGTTGAATAATCTGTAATTTCTGTATTGAGTGGGGCCTATGAGTGTTCTGGTAATGTTCTGAAGATTAGGAGAATCTTGCAGTAGATAAGGACAAGTCCAGAACTTGACTTGTGCCTGGTTTAGTTTTTTAAGGTCCCATTAGTTTCTAGAAACCTCTAAGCCTTACAGGTAGGTGGATAAAAGTAGTAGAAACGGCTCTATCCTGGGTAAGAAAGGACCTCTGATTGTAAGCTCTTTGAGGGCAGCGACACCTGAACAGTGGCTTTGTGGTACCACAAGCAATTATGGTACCACATGCTTTTTTGGTTTGATTGGTATAGGAGAGGAAGATTAGTAGAGAGGAAGAAAAAGCACAGCAAATATAAGGGAACTGCTCGCTCTTTTGTGCACACAAAAAGACCCTATTTTATACATCACTTTTGGGGCTAGATTGATCTAATGGAAGAGATATGCAATGAAGATCAAATACTTATGGTAACTGAAAAACTCAATTGCCAGCAGATATTTTGGTCAAATAAGTGCCAAGCAACTAGCTTGAGGAATTTTTAAATAAAGTTGACTACTTTGAGAAACTTTGCCTTGCTTGAAATAAATGTTTCTGAAATGGTTAAGTGTCAGAATAGCAGGAAAGATGTTTCTTGATAGGCAAAAAAAGTTTTCAGTACTTTTGATGATTGACTACCTATTACTTCATCCTCTTTAGGACTGGCTTTGTCTTCATTTACCCTCAAACTATGTCAGGAAATTAGGAAATGGTTAGGTAAAAATTGTCAGTGGGAAATGCCTATAATTACTCAATGTTACTTTTTAGATGTTAAGAGTTCCAAATTGGATTAAAAATCTATAATATGAAACAAGAAAATAAAACTCACTTGAACTAACATATTTAATAGTTATAGCTGTTGTAAAGCAGCAATACCTACTGAATACTCTTATATAATTTTTTTCCCTGCTTTATTGAGATATAATTGACATTTAACATTGTGTGAGTTTAAGGTATATAGCATGTTGATTTGATACATGTATATATTGAAAATTGATTAACACAATAAGGTTAGTTAACACATCCATCACCTCACATAATTATCATTTTTTGTGGTAAGAACTGTTGATTTACTCTCTTAGTAAATTTCAAGTATACAACACAGTATCATTAACTATAGTCACTATGCTGCACATTAGCTCTTAGAACTCATTTTTATACCTGGAAGTTTGTACCCTTTGACCTCCTTCACCCCTTTCCCCTATCCCCCCACCCCTCACAACTACTAATCTACTCTCTGTTTCTATGAGTTTGAAATTTTTAGATTCTACATATAAATAAGATCATACAGTATTTGTCTTTCTTTCTCAACTTACTTCACTTGGCATAACACCCTCAAGTTTCATCTATGTTGTCACAAATGGCAGGACTTCCTTCTTTTTTTCTTTTTTATTGAAAATGATTTTATCAGTTTTTTAAAAGAGATTTATTAAAAATTTTTTTAAATTAAATTTTATTTTTTTTATACAGCAGGTCCTTATTAGTCATCCATTTTATACACATCAGTGTATGTATGTCAATCCCAATCACCCAATTCAGCACACCACCATCCCCACCGCCCCACCACTTCCCCCCCTTGGTGTCCATACGTTTGTTCTCTACATCTGTGTCTCAATTTCTGCCCTGCAAACCGGTTCATCTGTATCATTTTTCTAGCTTCCACATATATGCGTTAATATACGATATTTGTTTTTCTCTTTCTGACTTCACTCTGTATGACAGTCTCTAGATCCATCCACATCTCTACAGATGACCCAGTTTCATTCCTTTTTATGGCTGAGTAATGCTCCATTGTATATATGTACCACATCTTCTTTATCCATTCATCTGTTGATGGGCATTTAGGTTGCTTCCAGGACCTGGCTATTGTAAATAGTGCTGCAGTGAACATTGGGGTGCATGTGTCTTTTTGAATTATGGTTTTCTCTGGGTATATGCCCAGTAGTGGGATTGCTGGATCATATGGTAATTCTTTTTTTTTTTTTTTTACAATTGAATGCTTTTTCTTTTTTTCTTTTTTTAACATCTTTATTAGAGTATAATTGCTTTACAATGGTGTGTCAGTTTCTGCTTTATAACAAAGTGAATCAGTTATACATATACATATGTCCCTATATCTCTTCCCTCTTGCATCTCCTTCCCTCCCACCCTCCCTGTCCCACCCCTCTAAGTGGTCACAAAGCACCGAGCTGATTCCCTGTGCTATGCGGCTGCTTCCCACTAGCTATCTATTTTACATTTGGTAGTGTATGTATGTCCATGCCACTCTCTCACATTGTCCCAGCTTACCCTTCCTCCTCCCTGTATCCTCAAGTCTGTTCTCTAGTAGGTCTGCATCTTTATTCCCATCTTGCCCCTAGGTTCTTCTGACCATGTTCTTTTTTTTTTTTTTTAGATTCCATGTATATGTGTTAGCCTACGGTATTTGTTTTTCTCTTTATGACTTACTTCACTCTGTATGAGAGTCTCTAGGTCCATCCACGTCACTACAAATGTGACTCAGTTTCGTCCCTTTTTATGGCTGAGTAATAGTCCATTGTATATATGTGCCACATCTTTTTTTCTAAAGATATATTGTTTTTATTTTACTTTTATTGTATTTTTTTAACATCTTTATTGGAGTATAATTGCTTTACAATGGTGTGTTAGTTTCAGCTTTATAACAAAGTGAATCAGTTATACCTATGTTCCCATATCTCTTCCCTCTTGCATCTCCCTCCCTCCCTCCCACCCTCCCTATCCCACCCCTCTAGGTGGTCACAAACCACCAAGCTGATCTCCCTGTGCTATGCGGCTGCTTCCCACTAGCTATCCATTTTACATTTGGTAGTGTATATATGTCCA